>NW_020438900.1:771346-783093 GCF_000699045.2 Agrilus planipennis
TTATATAATAATATACAACAGTTAAACTATAGTTAACAATTAACCTAATAGTATAATAATTATCTAAGCCTACTTTATTAGATAATCGGGAACGTAGAAACGACAGTGAGGTATCACAGGGTGAGGAAGACGGTAAGCTGTCTCATCACCCTGGATCTTGAGTTCGACCCTTCTGTTTATGGGTCGCTAATTGACCTACTAACACAGAAGGCAATTGTACCAGTGACCTGAATAAGAATTTGTTATTTATTTCAGAAAATAAACCACAAAAAATGTGGCCTAGTAAGGGACAAATAATATTCCAGCACGTATTTTTACAATATTCTCCCGATGATCCTCCTGTACTAAAAGACCTCAGTTTTTATGTTAAAGGAGGGGAAAAGGTAATGAAATTGATTCTACTTCCCGCCGAAACAAATTGTTTATAAGTTTACAATGCTTTTATTTTGTAAAGGTCGGAATTGTTGGACGAACTGGCGCTGGTAAATCGTCGTTAATATCTGCTTTGTTTCGACTTACAAACATTGATGGTACTATTTTTATTGATGGCGTTGATACTAAATTGATGGGATTAAATGAATTGAGAAGAAGTATTTCTATAATACCCCAGGAACCAGTGTTATTTTCTGCATCAATGAGGTACAATTTGGATCCATTTGATGAATATGAAGACAAGGCAGTATGGCACGCATTAGAAGAGGTATGAAATCTATAAGCCACAAAAAGTCGTTTTATTGACAAAGCTGAAGACGGTCGTTATGCCATATAAATCTGTGTGTATTTTTTTAATGTTAAATTTCAAAGGTCGAGTTAAAGGAATCGGTTGCGTCGCTGGACCTTTTGGTACAAGAAGGAGGAAGTAACTTTAGTGTTGGTCAACGCCAACTGATTTGTTTGGCTCGAGCGATATTGCGGAACAACAAAGTTTTAGTGTTAGATGAAGCCACAGCCAATGTTGATCCAAGGTAAGGAAAAAATAAAATAAAATACTTTAGATCGAAAGCGGTCAACTCAAATGATCTTGTGGGTCATATTGGAAATAAATCATAACTCCGCGGGTTGCAAAATTAAATATCTCCATAGTAGATTCAGATCCACCATAGACAGTTTTTCGAATCCATAACTGTAAACTCATTGATAAAATAGGCAATGTTTGTCATATATTCACAAGAATATTGTTTTAAAATCAAAGTAAATTTTCTCTCATAGTTTTAACAGTCATTTTTTTGCATAATTAAGGATTTTTTTTAATATATTGGTTTTCACTACTTTGGGCACTGTAATCATCATCATCATGATCATAGGGGGGTCAGTCCTAAGACTGGTTGGACACACGCCTCCACTCTTTCTTATCCTGAGCTAATTTTCGCATTTCCCTAAAACATCCCACATGGATTAACTATTTTCGAACAGTAATCTAATCTAGGTCTACCTCTACTATTCTTAACTCCTAATTCTGTTTCCAATTTGACTCTAACCAGTCCTTCATTGCTTTAAAGGTGTCCTACCAACCTATTTCGCCTTTTTCTAATTGACTTCCACAGCTTCTTAGCACTTCAATAAATATCTGAACCAATCAAAAAATGATAAGTTTGACTTAAATCAATATACAGTGTAAACTCTTTATAACGTCACTCGATTTAACGATAAACTCCTTAAAATGTTGAAATTGCTTGACTTTGGTTGGTTTACATTGTTTTCTATAGAATATTACACTCTATATGGCGTCACGCCCACTCTATTTAACGACAACAATGCGGCATTATAAATCATTGAGCAGTACTTTCTAAGTTGCCGAAATAGATAAGAGCTGCAGCAGTGTACGTTGTTGAAGAAGACGATCCTGTCCCTCCACCAAGCATCAAACAAGCACTTGATGCATCGAAACTATTAAAAAAAATACTTTTTATATAAACAAATTGATCCAGCAGTATCTCAAGATAAGAGTAAGATACGTAACAAAATACAATTAAAATATTGGAGCAGCAAAAAACATCAGACGAAGATAACAGGCTATACGCAATGTATGAATAATAAAATGTTCGTGTGCAAAATGTGCACTATATTGGTAAATGCATATTATTATTGGGATCCGTCAAATGGGCATTTACCATCTGGTGGCAAAATTTATAACTCGAATGAGGGAAAAATTTACATAGGAACTGTGCACGCAAATTGTAAAATTGTTTATTAAAATAATAAAACACGTCAAAAAAGTAAAAATTTTTTTGATGATGGAGTCGACGAAGTTTTCTTCTAAAGTTAAATCAAATAAAAAAACACGCTCACCTTCAACGAAATTTCCTTTCCGAGGCTTTCTGTCAGCCCAATCACATATTGTGTCAATACTTATCATTTTATCGTAATTTAAAAACTTGGAAATTGCACGGTACACTATAGCAACTACTATAAATTTTCCCTAATCGGCGCCATGTTTTTAGGCTCCTCCCATTTGGCGGATCCCAATAGAATAGTAAAATAATATCTTTTACTTCTCTCCATTTAACGACCACTCTTTATAACGCCGAAAAATGTTCAGTCCCTTAAGTGTCGTTATATAGAGTTTACACTGCAGTTTCTTATTACGAGTTACCTTTTTTTTTATTATTACAAGAACGGACGCACTCATACAAGCGACAATTCGACGAAAATTCAAAACGTGCACAGTATTGACTATAGCGCATCGTTTGAATACGATAATGGATTCAGACAAAGTGCTGGTAATGGACGGAGGCAGAATTGCAGAGTACGATCACCCCCATAAACTCTTACAAAACGCGCAGGGACATTTTTACAAAATGGTTGCCGAAACGGGCCCTTCGATGGCCGTCCAACTTCACGACGCTGCTTACAGGGCTTACAAGAATAGTTACTACAATGACGATGACGTTACCAAAATGTAGCAATAAAGCAAAATAAATAAATAATTATACAGCTATTTTCATTACCTATATAAACTGCGAGGATTGAAAAATTCTGTCAATGTTTTGTAGAAGATACAATAAAATTTGGTTATAGTGTACTCTAGAGGATGTTATACCTGTATGGTAGTATGGTATAGGTACCTGTCAGAAGTTCGTTTATATTAAGCGTAAGTAAATAACAAGCGTGTACGTTATAAGTCGGTTTCATTATATTTAAATATTTTCAATTTGTATTAGAATCTTTTCATTAATNAATATCCAATGCTACAATAAATTTCATGTACAAACTAGTTTTGTTATGTACTTACAAATTGACCACCTATTTATTTACTGAAAACAGGAAAAAGCTTCTTATTTATTATTATTGCACGGGATACATGATGCAAACATACTGGTGACTGGTCCTGTCTTAGTCTCTTCCAGCACAGTACAAGTACTTTGGTTTGCATCTCTCTATGTCTACGGTTAAGGTTACATATTTAATCTGAAGGTTTTCTAGTTTTTCTATGGTTTTCCATCCCTTAATTTCAACTTCATACATAAAATTTTTCAATAGGAGATTCAATTCATATTAAAGATCATCCTTATCCTTTCCCAATCTCCTCCAAATTTTCTTTCTCCAGTTCCTCATACTAATGTTATGATTCCTGCTGATTTCACCGTACCTTTTCTTTTTTTGCTTCATCCCTCTCTCTTTTGTCCATTTCCATGGCTTCTTTCTTTAACTTGAGACATTTCTATTGCTAATCGTAATTTTGGATAAAAAGCAGTTCATCATTTCAATGTCTGTTAATGTTTTTTAACATGCTATAGGAATATATTTCAAAATATATTTGAATTTCATAAACTTTACATCCGATGATAGTGAATTTTCTGTTTCTTGACCAAAATAAAAAAGTGATGCATTTTGGAAAAGCTTCTTGGTTGAACTTTATAATTCATAACCTACCAGAAATAAACCCGTTACCGTTTATTTACATGTATTAAAGGATATTAGTTTGATTCACAAGATTTATTTAAAGATACAAAAATCTTTTAAAACCTTTAGGCTTTTTTACTTCTATTTTAGTTCAATAAACGGTTACAAAACACATTTAGTAAAGTAAAGTNATACAATTTGAAAGAATAATAATCCTCCGAAGACGCCGACGTAAAAACGATTTAACTTATTTTTAATATTGATTACAGAACTGATGCGTTCGTTCAAGCCACGATAAGAAAGAAATTTAAATATTGCACCGTGCTCACAATAGCTCACCGTCTGAATACGGTTATCGATTCCGATAAAGTGCTCGTTATGGATTCTGGTAGACTTGTGGAGTTTGATCATCCCCATAATCTCTTGAAGAATACGAGTGGGACGTTTTACCATCTAATAGCTCAAACTGGTCAAGCAATGGAGGCACAATTGCATGCAATAGCTGAAAAGTGTTATAAGGAAAAATATAATGAAGACGAAAGTAAAACGTGATAAGAATATGCAATTAAAAACACGCAAATTACAGTAAGTATTTAAATAAATAATTTATGGTGCTTTATATCTATTTTTTATCTTGTGGCGTAAAAAGTTATATTGCTAATGATAAAGCAAATTTGAACAAAAATTTCAATTTGTTTAGGTGACATTTAAACTTTCATACTATTGTGATAAAATGCCACGTTAATAATAGGTCTATTTGCTGTAAGATTATGAAACTTTGTATATATTTTGAAGGAAATGAAAACCATTTTTCAAATAGCTCGTGTAAGTGGGGCAGATCGCTCACAAAATAACATTAACATGCGATAATAGAAGTTTCATATTGTATAATTCATTTCTATTGTAACAGTGTGTAATTAGTACAAAAATGGATAGTGTAATAAAAATTGAGAGGCCTCATCCAATAGAGAAATCGAACATATTCTCTAAAATATTTTTTGGGTAAGTCGTTAAATTTATATTTCTTTCCTAACTAGTGCGAACTTATTATTATAATTTCCTTAGGTGGTTGGTAAAATTGTGTATTAATGGTGCCAAAAGGTCACTAACGTTACGCGATTTGTTTAAATGTTTGCGAGAAGACGAATCTGAAAGATTGACAGATATGCTAGAAGAAAAGTGGAAAGAAGAGCTGTCCAAAAGTAAAGCTAAGAATAAAAAACCAAGCCTTATGCTAGTTATCTGCAAAATGTTTATGTTATCATATATATGGTATGGAATTTTGGCGTTTCTCATATCTGGAGTTGTTAGGTAATTTAAATAACAATATTGTTTCTACATAAATTAAAAAGGTGCTTATAGTCCATATTAGTAGAGAACTCGCTTCGAAGTTTACTGAAACCTTCAATAAGGTTTATGAATATGATTTTGAAGTCCATTCTTCACCTTTCTCTTAACCGCCCCTAGATTAAAAAAGATTTAAGTAAAACTACAAGATATATAGCTACCTCATTTAATTTATCCCCAACTTTCTAACATATGAACTTGAACTAGTTTAAACTGATTACTAGATTATAAATAAAAAAGTCATCGTTGATTTAAGAGATAAACTAGAAAAACATGCGTCGTTTATTATAGTATTCAATCATTTACTCATGTGTGTAGTAAATTGTTTGTATTTTTGATAACGTAAGAATTGTTCTGATTCTCATGCATAATGGTTTTGCTAGGAACCACGTTTTTCTTTTTAAGAAAGCGTAAAAATGTACAAGAAAAGTTATAGAACTCCGGGTACCTATTTATTTCAGCAATTTTCTGAAAATACTACACGCCTCATATTTAGAAATACAATTTAAATTTATCAATATTGTCTGTTTTAATTGATGAATTATGATTTCTTGGTTTTTTATACTACTTTATCTATCTAGTAATCCCTCCTGAATAACGATAAGATACGTGTATTATTTAAGAATTTAATGACATTTGCGGATAAATTACTTGTTGTTATACTCATTTCTCAGATACTATGAAAAAAATGAAATAAGAAATAGAGATATCATCATGATCATCATAAAGTCGCCAGTCCTGAGACTAGTTGGACACGCAACCTAACCTAACTTAACTTACACTCTTTCCTATCCTGAGCTAATCTTCGCATTTCCCTAAAACTACAACATCTCCCATCTTTAACTATTTGTGAACAGTAATCTAATCTAGGTCTACCTTCACCATTCCTAACTCGTCAGTCGTAGGACTGCTTGGACACGCACCTTCACTCCTTCCTATCCTGAGCTAATCTTCGCATTTCCCTAAAACCACATCCTTAACTATTTATGAAGTAATCTAATCTCTACTCCTCCTAATCCCAGTTTCTGCCTCTAATATCTTTCTGATTACACCTTCATGCCTGAGAAGGTGTCCTACTAACCTGATCTCGGCTATTTCTTATTGACTTCCATACAGTCCTATGTTCTCATATTCTTTCTAATACCTCTTTATTTCTAACTTTCTCTATGCTGTATCGCGTCCTCATCATTTTAATTTTTTCAGATATTATTGTTTTGTCAATACCGCAAAAAAGCAAATCTGACTAGGGTATCATGTAGAACGTTTTATTATCTTATTTTTGCTGACTAATTTTAGATAATTGCATATTAAAATTTGGTTTAATACTAATTTGGGTCATCATCATCATAAGGTCGTCAGTCCTAAGACTGGTTGGACAGGCACCACCACTCCTTCCTATCCTGAGCTAATCTTCGTATTTCCCTAAGACTAGAACAATCCACGTCCTTAATTGTTTGCGAACAGTAATTTAATCTAGGTCTACCTCTACCCCTCCTAACTCCGGTTTCTGCCTCTAATATGTATTTGACTAGACCTTCATGTCTAAGAAGGTATTTTACCAACATATCTCGCCTATTTCTTATTGACTTCCATAGAGTCCTCTTTTCTCCTATTCTTTCCAATACCTCTTCATTTCTAACCTTCTCTATCCACGGTATCCTCATCATTCGCCTGTAACTAATTTGGGTCATTGTGTATATTTAATTAACGAAGTTAACTTACATTTATAATTACATTTTTTTTTTCAGATCTATTCAGCCTGTACTTCTATCTTTATTTATAAAACAATTTTCGTCATTTCAAGAAGCAACATTAGAAGATAAGTTGATATATGGCAGTATTTTGGTGTTTTCCACATTAATTTTGGCGATATTTCAGTACCAATTCCAATTCGGATTTGCTTTAATTGGAATGCGAGTTAGGGTTATTTGCTGTTCGTTAATTTACAGAAAGGTTGGCTCATTTCTAGTATTACGCTTACTGGTATTTCATGAGTGCTTTTACCTAACAGTTTTTAATTTTATCAGAACCTAAGTTCCACCTTCTTTTTCTTTAATCAATTACAGTACGAAACCCACAGAAAGTTACGAATAATTAACAAGGGTTAAACCCTACACTGTGTACTAAATATATATATATATATTTGAAACGCTTTGACATTTTTAGAAGTGGTTAGTTTTTTATATGAAATATTAATATGAAAATTCATTTGTCGAATTTTTTACCCACTACAAACTACCTTAGGTTGATGAGGGAAAATTCTTATTGTTGTCACACCCCCGCCGGGAATCGAACCCGGGACCTTTGACACTAAGCTTAGTGGTCAGAGCATTGGTGCGTAAAGCCAAAGGTCCCAACAGCAGTAAGAATTTCTGCTCATTAATCTGAGGTAGCTTTTAGTGGGTAAAAAATTCGACAAATGAATTTTTGTATTAATATTATTGTTCTGTAGCATTAAATCTTACCTATTTCGATTTTTAGTTACTTCGTTTAAGTAAAAGGTCTATAAAAGAGACGGCTTCAGGTCAGGTTGTAAACCTCATTTCTAACGACGTTAGTCGTTTCGATCTCATTATGCAGTTTCTTCATTATTTGTGGATGATGCCCGTACAGGTTGCGTTACTTGTCTACCTCATTTGGAGAGAAGTTGGTATTTCATCTGTGATAGGAGTATCAACAATGTTGATTGCCACTATACCACTCCAAGGTGCTTTGTTTTTTACTATTTACCAAAAGTTTAATAAGTATTTATTTTCTTAACGCTTCCATCGCAGGTGCTATTGCAAGATTTGCTTCAAAACTGCGCATGAAGGTTGCCAAAAAATCGGATACAAGAATAAAATTGATGGACCAACTCATAGGAGGTATCCAAGTGATTAAAATGTACGTTTGGGAAGATGCGCTTGCAGAAATCGTGAAAAAAGTTCGCGCCAGCGAGATATCCAGCCTAACGAAATATTCTTACATAAGAGGCATATTGTCTAGCATGTCGGTCTTCATGGAACGTTTTGTAACATACGTAACCATTATCAGTTTCACACTTTTGGGAAACAGTATAACTGCCGAAGCAGTATTCTCTATTGCGTCATTCTACAACACGATGCAAATAACGGTAGCCATTGCTTATCCCATGGCGCTTCTGCTTTTGTCGGAAACTAAAGTTTCTATGAAACGTATTCAAGATTTCTTGATGCTCGAAGAAAAAGAAGAGGCCAAAATCATGAACAAAGGCAATAAAGGAGTTTCGCTTGAGAAAGTGGAAGCATTTTGGATTCCTGACCAACCAGTTCTTTCCCGAATAAATATCGCTATACCTCCTGGTACGTTGTGCGCGGTTGTGGGTCAAGTAGGTGCGGGAAAAAGTTCGTTCCTTCAGCTTTTGCTTGGTGAATTGACTTCGTTTACCGGATCGATTAACGTTGGCGGAAGTGTTTCTTATGCATCCCAAGATTCCTGGATATTTTCATCCACAGTGAGGAAAAACATCCTTTTCGGACAACAGTACGATAAAATGAGATATGATAAAGTTGTCGACGTGTGCGCCTTGCAAACTGACTTTAAACAATTTCCTTATCGTGACAAAACCGTTGTTGGTGACAAAGGAGTTTCATTGAGCGGAGGTCAAAGGGCGAGAATTAATTTAGCGAGATCCGTATATAGAAAGGCTGATATTTATTTATTGGACGATCCACTTTCGGCGGTTGACACTTATGTAGGAAAATATCTCTTCGAGAGATGTATAGTGGATTATTTGAGGAATAAAACAAGAATACTTGTAACTCATCAGCTTCAGTATCTGAAGAAAGCAGACTTGATCATTGTTTTAGATAATGTATGTAACATCAACCATTTTTTGCTGGGGTGTTAATATATCGGCATTTTAACTTTTAGGGGCGTATTGAAGCACAGGGGACGTTTGAAGAATTGTCTAAACAAACTTTCAGTTTCACTAAACTTTTAGCTGCAGCTGAAGAATCCAATGAGGAACAACATTTTCAACGTGATCCTTCGAGAGCGTCAGTTTTGGTAATTCGTTGATATTGTTTTTTGATTTCATTTGCTTGAACATTAGTGTTTGTTTCGCAGAGTGTGTTGAGCGAGAATTGGGAAGAAGAACAACTCGAAAAGAATCAAGAACAACTGGTGAATTTGAAGAAATCTCCTTATCTACAATATGCTAAATTTTCTTCCCACTTCTGTGGAATAATATTTTTCGGCTTTGTAACAGTAATTACACAGGTGGCCACAAGTGGATGCGATTATTGGACATCCTATTGGTAGATACACAATATTAAAATTATTTCTCCGAGATTCTGATCATTTCTTTACGCATATTTTAGGGCACAACAAGAAGAGCAAAGGGTATCATTCAATATCACTGGTACCGAACAAACCGCACCGAATTTGCTTTCAACCGATATGGCCATGATCATTTATTCATGCCTTATCGGCGGTAGTATTATTTTGGCAAGTTTTAGAGCTATCTATTTTTATCGGTTGGCAATGAACGCCTCGAGGAAACTGCATGGTTCCATGTTTGGCGCTCTTATAAGGGCACCAATGAGATTTTTTGACTCCAATCCGTTGGGAAGAATTGTAAATAGATTTTCTAAAGACATGGGTGTCATTGATGAGTTGTTACCAAAGATGATGTTGGATGCATTAACGGTACATTATTAACCCTTTGCCATTATGTAGTAGATACCTAAAATGATGATTAAATTTTTCCATAGATTATTATGGTTATGGCAGGTATTTTAGTAAACGTAGTGATTTCAAATATCTGGATGATTATAGCAAGTGTGTGCTTGGGAATCTTTTTTTACCTCGTTCTAAAATGGTATATTGCAGTTGCAAGAGATATCAGACAACTGGAAGGCATAAGTATACCATCCAGAATTGTGACCAGCTCTTTTTTAATTCTTTATTGTATATTTTTAGCAAAGAGCCCCGTGTTTTCGCATTTAAATGCAACATTCAACGGACTGACAACTATACGGGCTTCTAAATCTGAGTCAATTCTTGCTAAAGAGTTTGATTATCACCAGGTAAGTTACTTTAATAAATTCCATGGAAGATAAAATAATTAAACAAATTTTAGGATACCCATACGTCAGCTTGGTATATCACTATAGCTTGCTTTTCGGCATATGGATTATGGGTAGATCTGTTGTCAGTTATTTTCATAACATGCGTTACCTACAGTTTCATTTTAATCAGTCAAGGTAATTCCACAATCAAAAACAATTTTCCAATTGTGTCATCTTTAAATGTTAACAATTTTTGTTTCGCAATGTTCAAAGAGTAGGGAAATTTAATTTTTTCTTTTCCAAAGGTGGATATATAAGCAGTAGCGCCGTTGGTCTAGCAGTGCAGCAGTCCATGATATTTGTAGGGATGTTATCGTATGGAATACGCCAGCTGGCTGAGATGGTGAGCAACATGACGGCAGTTGAAAGAGTGTTGGAATACACCCAGTTGGAGATGGAAGATGTTTCGAATATAAGAAGTAATTCTTGTAAAAATTCTCTTCAATCTAAATTTGATTAACTGCTCTTCTTTTAGAGTCTTATTTGAATATCATGGAATGGCCCAGTAGAGGAGCAGTAGTATTCCGGAACTTATTTTTGAGCTATTCTAAGGAAGATCCACCAGTTTTGAAAGACTTAAGTTTCACGGTTGAAGCAGGAGAAAAGGTACACACATGATGCTGTTTTCAGTGGATTTGAAGCGGTTTTATGCACATTTTTGTAGGTGGGCATAGTAGGACGCACGGGCGCTGGAAAAAGTTCCTTGATCGGAGCTCTATTTCGTCTGGCCGATATAGAGGGTAGCATATTTATTGACGGTGTTGACACTAAATCAATTCCACTAAGCGATTTGCGAAAAAAGATTTCGATTATTCCTCAAGAACCCGTCCTATTTTCTGCAACGATAAGGTACAATTTAGATCCATTCAACGAGTTTGATGACAAAATCGTGTGGTCTGTACTTGAAGAGGTAACATTTTTTCCGAATCTACAAGTAAAGATACCCAAGTACTTAATCAAATTCTGTTTAGGTTGAACTTAAACCCAATATAACATCTTTAGAAATGGAAGTTGATGAAGGTGGCAACAATTTTAGCGTCGGTCAGAGACAACTCATCTGTTTGGCCAGAGCCATTTTAAGGAACAACAAAATTTTGGTTCTCGATGAAGCTACCGCTAATGTAGATCCCAAGTAAACAATATTTCTTTGTTAAATTGTGACTTACATCCTGAAGGATTATTAGCTAACACTTATAAGAATTCCTGTGATGAAAACTGATTGTTATCACAAGAACTCGATAATCCAACCTAACTTAACCTATCCTATGCTATCCTAACCTATCCCGTCCCGTCCCGTCCCGTCCCGTACCGTACCGTACCGTACCGTACCGTACCGTACCGTATCGTACCGTACCGTACCGTACCGTACCGTACCGTCCCGTCCCGTCCCGTCCCGTCCTATCCTATTCTATCCTATCCTATCCTATCCTATCCTATCCTATCCTATCCTAACCTAACCAAACCTAA
>NW_020438900.1:783821-822093 GCF_000699045.2 Agrilus planipennis
TTAATATGAAAATTCATTTGTCGAATTTTTTACCCACTACAAACTACCTTAGGTTGATGAGGGAAAATTCTTATTGTTGTCACACCCTAAATAAATAATTTACAGAAAAGCTGCTCATTTTGTTTTACTTGTTTTGTTTATGGTTTAGCAAAGCAATTTCAATAAATTGTAAAATATTTTTATTAATAAAAGGATTTTGTAAAAAAAGTGTGTTAATTACACAGATTCTTTCCCATTTATTTATACTAGTTTCTCTTAATGTACAAGGTCAAGTCATATTTTAAAAAACTTTGAAATTTATTTAGGGGCGGTCATATATTAATCTTGATTTAATTGTTTGTTATATTCTTATCTTAATTAAATAGTCTGAAGAAAGTAAGTTTGTTAGATACTTATTACTCAAAACAATATAAACTTTTCGCTAAAATAAATCTTGGTGTGTAAGGTATTAGTAGCATTTTATCTTTAATTAAAATTAGGCATTGTTAAGTTAATGTAAAAAAAATATCATTTTCGTTATAAAAATTATCTTCTGCATCTCATGCTTGAATAAAATGGACAGTGTGATAAAAATTGAGAATCCAAATCCAATAGAAAAAGCTGGAGTAATTTCGAAAATATTTTTTGCGTAAGTACCAATTAATTATTACTGATAGGAGAAAAATTATTTATAATTTGAATACGAAAAAAAGTCTACCGTTGTGGAAATTAAACGTAAAATTGCTGAATAAATAAATAATTTATGGTGCTTTATATCTATTTTTTATCTTGTGGCGTAAAAAGTTATATTGCTAATGATAAAGCAAATTTGAACAAAAATTTCAATTTGTTTAGGTGACATTTAAACTTTCATACTATTGTGATAAAATGCCACGTTAATAATAGGTCNCGTACAAAATATTTACAAAACCAATTGTTAAAGTTTTTGTTTTTAGTTGGATTGTTAAATTATGTTACTCGGGTGTAAAAAGACCTTTGAATAAATCGGACCTGTACAAATGTCTTCGATCAGATGAATCTGAATTATTAACAGACACTTTAGAGAACGAATGGAAAAGGGAGTTAGAAAAATGCAAATTAAAAAACAAGCAACCCAGTCTTATGCTTGTTGTTTGCAAAATGTTTGCGGCATCCTATGTTCTATGGGGTTTGCTTGCATTTGTAGTTGCTGGAATAGTGAAGTATAAAAACTTAACAATCTTCTTATTTATCGCTTATATTTTTATTATTTATCTCTTATTATACTCAGTACATACATATGTATATAGAGGAGTTTTTCAAGCAGGGACGTAGCCAGGCTGCATTATCAGAACAGACTTACGTACATAAAATCAGGGCAGGCTCTAGGCCGGATTTTTTCACATTTAAATCTATATATTTTATAAAAGTTTCATTAATTTTGTTTATGGTAGGTGTTACATGTAATCCTACCTAGTGTTAATTTCTTAATCCTTTTTGTACAAATAAATTCGTAGCTAAGATTAGAAAATTTGTAAATGTCGGTTCTTCTGTATATTAATTTTTACTAAAGACAACTCAACGTATTGAGTTTCTGTACGATTTTGTCCGAATGCTAGAAGGATCAAATGGTCCATTCGTTGATGGTCGACCTTGTAAACTATCACTTACCTAAAAGAAATTCACGAAGATATACACAAACATTATCAATAAGGCCAGATATGGTTGAACTACTGAATGGTAACATAGGGGCTGGCTTGGCATACAACCTCGGACCAACGATGAATCCCAAAGATGTGCCAGAGTTGGCTTGGTGACAATCAATTTTCCAAATTTAAGTATAGAAAATACGTCCCCGGTCAATGTAAGTTTACCCAAAGGTGGCTCAAGATCAATCAGCCGAAGGTAATATAGCCAACTTTAGTCCAGGTCTGGCAAAGAGAAAACTACCCATCAATTATATACCTAACTTGGTCCAACCTTGGATGAACTCCGTCTTCAGCCAAAATTGGGCAACCTACTGTTGGGCAAAAGTTCACCCGATCGTCAACTCTGACAGTTCCTAACATGAGGAGCTGTAATCCCGTTACATTGAAGTAGATTGATAAATTTTCATCTTTAAATTATATTTTTCCATGTAGATGCAGTTAGGGATACAATTTCGAAAATCTTAACAGGCTGAGACAAACTCAAAATTTTCTAGGCGTAACCCTGGCTATGACCGTGCTTCCAGAGATGGGTATTTGTTTAAAAATATGCCTTATATCTTGTAGATCATTTCAACCGACGATACTGGGCTTATTTATACAACAATTTTCAAATAGCGGAGAAAATACCTTTCAAAATAAGCTTATATACGGAAGTGTTCTGGTATTTATATCTCTATTGTGTTCATTTTGTCAATATCAACTTGTCTTTAAATTCGCAATTATTGGTATGAGAATAAGGGTAGCATGCTGCTCCTTGGTATATCGAAAGGTTTGTTTTTTGTCACACTGTAATTTCAAAAAGGAAACAAAGATCAATTTTTTGATGTCTCATTTATCTATTTTCATTTCTTCTATGGTAATTAGTAATTATATTTGTTGATATAATTGAGACGATCGAAATTGGCACAGTCCGCAATGAATTATCTGTGAGAATGGACGTACTTTTGAACATCCTACTATTAATACAGGAAATGCTTCATGTGTAGTAGAGACTAAGTAAAAAAAGAGATAATCGAATAATAATATGAGGTGCAACGGTTAAATGTTGCTTAGGAAGGTAAAAGGTCAGAGTCGATTTTATAACTGCCTGGCTGGAATTATATCTTTAAACAAACGTTTGATTTCCTAAATTCCTTAGATTGTTGAATTTTTTTTAAAGTCCGATGCTGAAAACATGCTCAAATTTTTCTTATCTGCATTTCTTTCTGTTACACATCAATTGGTGTAACGTTATTCCGTTTTCATTATTGGTATCCGCTGCAATTCCTATCTGACGTCTCTTTTCTGTGTTTACGATATTCCCTATAACGTCTGTAGTAAGTAAAGTCAATGGGACAGTTTTATTGCGGACTATGCCAATTTGGAACGTTCTAACTATATCTATATAATTTCTTTCTTTAGTTTCAATCTAAATAAAGATCGAACATTTTCACACTCAAGTTTCAGTAAACGCTGTTTAAAGGCAGTCAGTAAATTGGTCGGCGTTCTCTTGGAACTGTCTGCAACGTGCTGATGACGCCTAAGGGCATCGAAATCGCGGTCCATGTCATGCAGTTTCAAGAAAACACTGTCTTTATTATTTTAATATCTCTTGTTTTTAATTATCAAAGAAAATAGTAGACAAATGCCGAGGTTAACACTTTTAGATTCTTAGACTCAGTACAAAATCGCTAAGGGAGACAGCAGCTGGTCAAGTCATTAATCTCTTATCAAATGACGTCAGTCGTTTCGACATAATCGTGCAGTTCCTTCATTTTCTGTGGATGATGCCTATACAGGTCGGTTTGTTGACTTATTTGATATGGAGGGAAGTGGGAATATCGTCCATTGCAGGGGTTATAACCATGCTTGTAATGACCATTCCGCTTCAAGGTAACTTGTAATCGCAGTGCGAATAAGATTCTAGAAATTATTCTAAATTTTCAGGCGTTATTACCAAATTTGCTTCCATATTAAGGCTGAAAGTAGCACAAAAAACGGACAGACGGATTAAACTGATGGATCAATTGATTGGAGGCATCCAGGTAATCAAAATGTACGTTTGGGAAGAGGCTCTAGCAGAAATCGTCAAAAAGGTTCGAGCAAGTGAAATAAGCAGTTTGACGAAGTTCTCGTATTTAAGAGGAATCTTATCCAGCATGTCCGTCTTCATGGAACGTTTTATAACTTTTATCACAATCATGTGCTTCACTCTTCTGGGGAACACCATAACTGCAGAAAAAGTGTTTGCCATTGCTTCCTTTTATAATGTTCTTCAGTTTACAACGGCTATCTGTTATCCTTTAGGACTATTACTTCTTTCTGAGTCGAAGGTTTCAATGAAACGAATCCAGACGTTCTTAGAACTCGAAGAAAAGGAAAAATCTAAAATAATAAGCAAAACTGACGGGGTAGTTTCTTTAAATAATGTTAACGCTTATTGGATTCCTGATACTCCAGTTTTATCAAAAATTGATGTCCAAATTCCTGCTGGCACTCTTTGCGCCATCGTGGGTCAAGTGGGCTCTGGAAAAAGTTCCTTGCTTCAGTTGTTGCTGGGTGAATTGACTTCTTTTACGGGTGATATTGAAATTGGAGGCAATCTCTCCTATTCTTCACAAGATCCGTGGATTTTTGAGTCTACTGTTAGAAAAAATATTCTTTTTGGGCAACGGTACGATAAAGTGCGATATGATCACGTTACGAGCGTATGTGCTTTAAAAGCAGACTTCAAACAGTTTCCGTACAGCGACAAAACGGTTGTGGGAGAGAAAGGGATATCACTGAGCGGAGGTCAAAGGGCGAGGATCAATTTAGCCAGAGCCGTTTACAGGCAAGCTGACATCTATTTGTTGGATGATCCGTTATCTGCCGTTGATACCAATGTGGGAAAACACCTTTTCGAGAAGTGCATCATTGGATATCTTCGAAATAAAACAAGAATCCTTGTTACTCACCAGTTACAGTATCTTAAAAAAGCAGATTTCATAGTCGTTTTGGATAATGTAAGAACCTGGTTTAAATAATTAAAATTACAATAGACTAATTGCTTGTGGGTTCTTTAAGGGACGTATCGAAGCTCAAGGGACTTTTGATGAATTATCAAAGAGCACTCTGAACTTTACAAAACTTTTGGCTGCAGCCGAGGACACTCATGAAGAACATCATTTTGAACGGGAATTTCTACGATCTTCCATCTTGGTGAGAAATCAATCAGCTTTTATACGTATGCATTCGTAAATACCAAAGCAACAAGATGAACACCATTACTATTTTACTTTTATTTGTGGTTTTCTTTATCATCATCATCATCATCATCATTATAAGGTCGTCAGTCCTAAGACTGATTCGACACGCACCTCCACTCTTTTCTTTCCTGAGTTAATCTTCGCATTTCTGTAAAACAAGAACATCCCACATTTACTTCCACAGAGTCCTCTGTTCTCCTATTTGTTTTAATACCTCTTCATTTTTAACCTTCTCTATCCACGGTATTCTCATCATCTTCTATAAGATCACATTTCGAACGCTTCTAACCTTTTATATCTTTCGCACCCGTGCAGCGCCGCGCTTGGTAGGACACCTTTTTAGGCATGAAAGTCTAGTCAGAGACATATTAGAGACATAAACGGGAGTTAGGAGGGGTAGAGGTAGACCTAGATTAGATTACTGTTCGCAAATAGTTAAGGATGTGTGCTGTTCTAGTTTTAGGGAAATGCGAATTTTAGCTCAGGATAGAAAACAGTCTTAGGACTGACGACCTTATGATGATGATGATGAGCATAGAAGTGACTTCTTTTTATTAACAGAAATTCTTACAACGTCATTAAAAGTAATCTTAACACTAATCCGTATTTTCCTGGTATTTTCTGTAGAGCGTTGGAAGTGAAAGTTGGGAACATGAGCAACGGGAAAAGAACGAAGAAGGGTTGGTACATTTAAAAAAGTCCCCGTATAAGTCATATTTAAAGCACTCTTCTAATTTCTGTATTATTTTTCTCTTGCTGCTTTTGTTAATTGTATCTCAAGCAATAACAAGCGGTTGTGATTACTGGACAGCATTCTGGTAAGTTGAACGCCAACAACTTCACTTGCGTTGCTTTTAAAATTAGTTTTTAGGACTCGACAGGAAGAATTAAGGTCTACATCAATTTTAAATAACGACGAGGAAGTTGTCAAAAAAACGTTTTCTACTGAAACTTCTCTTATAATATACTCAGTTCTAATTATTGCAAGTATAATTTTGACGAGTTTAAGGTCAATATTTTTCTATAAACTGGCCATGAACGCGTCCAAAAGGTTACATGGAACTATGTTCAGCGCCCTTCTCAAAGCTCCAATGAGATTCTTTGATGTGAATCCATTAGGACGAATCCTTAACAGGTTTTCTAAAGACATGGGGATAATCGATGAACTTTTGCCAAGGATAATGTTGGATGCCTTAACTGTATGTGCTGTTAAATTTTCCAATAAAAGGTCATGTTATTTTTACACTGCAACTATTGCAGATTTTTCCAGTTATGGGTGGTATCGTAGTAAACGTAACAGTTTCAAATGTTTATATGCTCATCGCTGGTTTCATTGTGGGGGTGCTTTTCTATTTTAGTCTTAAATGGTACATTGCTGTCGCTAGAGATGTCCGACAATTGGAAGGAATTGGTAAAAATATAAATACAAGTGACCAATACACTGTACTTATCAAACAAATGTAAAATTCTTTTAGCTAAAAGTCCAGTTTTTACTCACTTAAGTGCCACCTTCAGTGGCCTTGCAACAATAAGGGCCACGCAAAACGAAATAATTCTTGCACAAGAATTTGACCAACACCAAGTAAGTTTTATCGTAGGTACTATACAAAACTATGTTATGTAGGCACTGTTTTTATACAGGACACTCATACTTCTGCTTGGTTCGTAACAATTTCTTGTATTTCCGCCTTCGGCCTTTGGATGGATTTATTGTCTGTAATCTTCATCGGGTGCGTCACCTTTAGCTTCATATTCATAAGTCAGAGTAAGTATATACAAAGAGTCGTGGATAATAAAATGAGGAAATTAAAATTATGCATTTTTAAAGATGGATCGACGAGTGGTAGTGCAGTTGGTCTAGCAGTTCAACAGTCATTAATATTGGTTGGAATGTTGTCTTTTGGAGTTCGACAAATTGCTGAATTGGTTAGTAATATGATCGCTGTCGAAAGAGTTTTAGAGTATACTGAATTGGAAAAAGAAGAAGTGTCGAAGACAAGAAGTAAGTATGCATTTGACTCTTTAAAATTTCCTTTGAAACTATTCACTTAAACTAGTCACTTAATAACAAAAGTTTGGTCATACATAAAGAATAACGACATAAATCGGAAAATAAACTTAACAAGTTACTCATGTAGATTGTGCTTATTCGTACTTACAGATGATGTTTTTATTATTTTTAAAAGATTTATAATAGTCGCTTCACTAAAATAGCATCTATTTACGACATGTTTTTACAGGGAAAAAATCGATATTTTTCATAATTAATTTAAACAATGTTGTTTCTAGATTATAATTCAGTGCCAATAATCTGTTAAAGGATGTTCTGAATATTCGTTCCATTTGAGTAAAAAGTTTATTTTTGCTTTCGCATAAAATAAACAGTTCCTTTTGAAACATTTCAGAGTCACTAGTTCAGCAAACAATTCTTTACTTCAGTTTTTACTTCCTAATGAATTAAAAAAACGTCACAGTGACTATTAGAGATTATTTTTGATTCTTAATCAAATGTAAGCTGCAATATTATACATCGTGAAACCTAATAAATATTTTCTATCATCTTCCAAATAATTGAAACTGCCTTGAAATTTTTAATAAAAATGAATAGTATCTTGTTAGTTGCGAGGCGGAAAAATTTGGTACTGTTTGACATAAGAGTGGGAACAATTTGGATTTTACTCATATTTTTTTGTTAGAGTCGTATCCCAGTATCGAATGGCCTAGTAGAGGGGTCATTGTATTCAAGAATTTATTTTTGACTTATGCAAGCGATAAACCGGCTGTTTTAAAGGATTTGAATTTTACTGTCAACGCAGGGGAAAAGGTGAGCCAGACAAACGAATAATATTACGTAAAAGGACAGAATTATTGACCTTTTGTGCAATTGTAGTGTTTCATAGTGTTCGTGATTCAGTTTGGCAAATAGATAACCTTTTAGAGTGCTTTTACCAGACATTATGGAATACTAATACTAATAATTATCTATAGGTGGCGATGTACTACCACTAGTTTCGCTGTATTAGATTTTATTTACAATATTGTTAGATAATTAATAAGTAAATAACAATCATGTTTGTAGATTGGTATAGTGGGCAGAACAGGGGCAGGAAAGAGTTCTCTAATTGGAGCATTATTTCGTTTAGCAAAACTGGACGGCAGTATTTATATCGATGGTGTTGATACTCAGATAATTCCTTTAGCTGAATTAAGAAAACGAATTTCCATAATTCCGCAGGAACCGGTATTATTTTCAGAATCCTTGAGGTATAATCTTGATCCGTTTAACGAATATGATGATAAAAAGTTGTGGACTGTTTTGGATGAGGTAATTTATATATGAATATAAAGAAGACTTTTAGATGTGCATTAGTAAATATCATTATTATTTTAGGTGGAACTTAAGGATTCCATAACATCCCTGGATATGGAGGTTCAGGATGGCGGAAACAATTTTAGTGTTGGTCAGCGTCAACTGATATGTCTAGCGAGGGCGATCTTGAGAAACAACAAAATTTTAGTTCTTGATGAAGCCACAGCTAACGTGGATCCTCGGTAAAAGATTTTTAATTTTAATTTTAATTCCTTGTTGCTGTTGTTTACAAATTTCTTCTGTTGGCTTTCACGGCCAGCGTGAATTAGCCTTCAGTTTTATTCGAGCAGGGAAATACTTCGTGTACCAATATCCCGTACTGTTCTAGAACCGATTCTTTGATCCAAACAACGATTCGGAATAAGTTCAGGAGCTGCACCGTTTTAACAATAGCACATCGTCTCAATACAGTCATAGACTCTGATAAAATACTAGTAATGGATGGTGGAGCTCTAGCAGAATACGATCATCCCCATGTTCTTTTGAAAAACCCCAAAGGATTCTTTTACCGATTGATATCGCAAATGGGTCCCGTAATGGAACAGCAATTACACGAAGCGGCTAGAAAATGCTACGAGGAAAAGTTTGGCAGTTTGAATGAATAAATAATAAAGATTGAAATGAGAATTAAGTGTTTCATTATCCAACTTTGATAATAGATGTTGGTGTCATATCAATAATTTTGCAAAAAAAAGACAACATCGCGGAACGTTTCAAACGTTGCTCTTCTAAACGCAAGTAAGATTAACTATAGTTGAGACGACCACAATTGGCATAGTCCACAATAAGTTATCTGTGAGAATGGACGTATCTTCTCTCTTATTTCCACTTGGGAAATACTTCATGAGTGATATGTACAAAGTGAAAAGATATAACCGAATAAGAGTAAACGGTACAGTGGTTAGAGGTTTTAGAAAATACTACAAATGGCGCAGTAAACGCCATCTGTAGCACGATACTACATTTTAGAATACAGACCACTTCGAATTACGTGCCTATCACGTTGAGGTTGGCTACGCCGGGATTCGCTTTCAGCAAGTAGATATCCACACAAGTGGACCTTGTTGAAGCATACGTAATCCTAAAATGTAGCATCGTGCTACAGATGGCGTTTACTACTGTAGTATTTTCTAAAACGCACTGTTAAGACAGCAGGTAAAAGTTGGTCTGTGTTCTGTCGGGGCTGCCTGCGACGCGCTGATGAGATCCAAAAAGATCGAAATCGCGATCCGCGTCTGGCAGTTTCGACAGAATTACAGACCACTTCGAATTATTTTAATAGTTCTTGCTTTCCTAAATTCCTGAGGATGTTGAAAACTTTCTTTAAAGTCCTATGCTAAATTTCAGCTTATTTGCATCAATTGGTGTAATGTTATTCCTTTTTCTTTATTCGTGTCCGCTGCAATTCCTACCTGGCATCTCTTTTCTATGTTTATGATATTCGTTACAACGTCTGCGGTGAGTAAAAGTAAGCGTTCTGTCAGCAGCCGCTCGATAATCTATAGTTAGTAAGTGAAATGAAGAAAGTATAGGGTCAATTGAAAAGTCCCCGGCCTGACACATAGATGACGGCACCAGAACTAAATCCATATGATTTTCAGTTAGTCCTAACCTTCAAAAGACGCGTCTATAAATTTGACGGCTGTCGGATCATTAGTTTGTGAATTATAGCATTTTTAGTGAAGCAACTTTTGTTATTGTGAAAAAAATGGATAAAAAGGAATTTCGCGTGTTGATAAAATATTGCTTTTTGAAGGGAAAAAATACAGTTGAAGCAAAAACTTGGCTTGATAACGAATTTCCGGACACTGCCCCAGGAAAATCAACCATCAAGGATTGGTATGCTAAGTTTAGACGTGGTGAAATGAGCACCGAAGACGGTGAACGCAGTGGACGCCCAAAAGAGGCTGTTACGGACGAAAACATTAAAAAAATCCACAAAATGATTTTGAATGACCGTAAATTGAAATTGAATGAAATAGCAGACACTCTACAGATATCAACGGAACGTATACATCACATCATTCACGAATATTTGGGTATGAGAAAGCTCTGTGCAAAGTGGGTGCCGCGCGAGCTCACTTTTGACCAAAAACAACGACGAGTTGATGATTCAGAGCAGTGTTTGAAGATGATCACGCGTAATAAACCCGAGTTTTTGCGTCGATATGTGACAATGGATGAAACATGGCTCCATCATTTCACTCCGAAGTCCAATCGACAGTCATCGGAGTGGACTGCACACGATGAACCCGCTCCAAAGCGTGCAAAAACGCAACAGTCGGCTGGCAAGGTTATGGCGTCTGTATTTTGGGATGCGCGTGGAATAATTTTCATTGACTACCTTGAAAAAGGAAGGACCATCAACAGCGACTATTACATAGCGTTATTGGACCGTTTGAAGGACGAAATCGCCGAGAAACGACCGCATTTGCAGAAAAAGAAAGTCCTGCTTCACCAAGACAATGCACCGTCTCACAAGTCAGTGAAAACGATGGCAAAAATTCATGAATTGGGCTTCGAATTGCTTCCGCATCCACCGTATTCTCCAGATCTGGCCCCCAGCGACTACTTCCTGTTCTCAGATCTCAAAAGAATGCTCGTTGGGAAAAAATTTTCGTCGAATGAAGAGGTGATCGCCGAAACTGAGGCCTATTTTGAAGCAAAGGACAAATCGTACTACAAAAATGGTATCGAAAAGTTGGAGGATCGCTATAATCAGTGTATCACCCTTGAAGGGAATTATGTTGAATAAAAAAAACGAATTTTGCAAAAAAAATGTGTTTTACTATTTTAGGCCGGGGACTTTTCAATTGACCTGTTAAATGCGACAATTTTGTTTATTGGTATTGACATTACCTGTAGTGAATTAAATTTGCCAAATAAGTTTATATATTAGGCCATTGCCCAATATTTGCCATGCCTGGTCCAATATTGGGCAACCTCGGGCCAAGATCGGACCAAGCTTGACCTATTGCGGCTTTCTATACATGAGAATAGTTTACAATAACTTCAAAAAATATGACAATACGTTCTCGTAAAAACATTTTATTCCATAATACGAATAGGAGTTGAAAAACTTAACGTTGACTTAACAACAACGTTTAACAAGCATTTTCAATACGTAAAGTAGATATAAAACTTATTAAAATGATAATTATATATAGTTTTACAAGGGACCTTTTATGTTGTTTTGTTTTTGATAAAAACTTACTAGGTATTTTTTCTCCGCATTTTGTACATTGTTTTTGTTCTAGTGGTTACAGTTTTTTGTGTGACAAAACATATTTTAAAATAAGTGAGAAAGTCCAAGCTACTTATTTTGTTAATGTACAATTAAAACTTAATAAATTAGCATGGACTGTGTAGTAGAAATAACTAGGTCAAATTCATTTGAAAAAGCAAACATTTTTTCGAAAATGTTTTTCTGGTAAGTCTAATAAAAATAAATGTAATGGTAGAGTTTAAATTAAATAGTAGATAATTTAAAATTCATTTCTACCGCTATCGAAGTAAAAGATTATTCATTTTCTTTCGACAGTACCTTTTAATGATATGACCAACTCGTTCTGCAGTATCAGTATTTTAAATCTCCCGAGAAAAGTGCTCCAGGATAAATGTCCCTTCGACAACAAATTTTCGAATAAATAATTTAAACGGGACCGTATAATTTCTTAACAAATTTTTAAATTTAGAGCAAACATTCACAAAATGTAGACCATTAAAATTTTTATTTGTTTATTTATCTATCATTTTATATATTTTTTGGCTCCTAGTTTGCCTTTTATAAAGATTTTATTATTTTTTCAAAGAACTTATTGGTTCCAAACGACTTGAAGGAGCAAGTAAATTTTGAAATACGTAGGCGGACATTTTTTCCGGAGGCATTTTTTTTCTTGGGATATTTTTCCGGGAGGAATTTTGTCCGGGGGTTTTTCTTAGATTCTTTAAATTGGATTTATTTCAGGTGGATGTTAAAATTTTGTTTCAAAGGGATAAAAAGACAATTAGAAATTAAAGATTTATTCAAATGCACTTTGGCTAATGAATCGGAAAAGCTTGCAGATAGGCTGGAAAAAAAGTGGAATGAAGAATTAAGAAAAGCGAAAAGCAAATCAAAGGAACCTAGTTTAATGTTGGCCATTATTAAGGCGTTTATTCCCCTTTATATTTCTTGTGGGATTTGGTCATTTGTCGTAACTGCTATCACAAGGTAAATACTGAAACAGTTTCATTATGATTTATTGGCAATCTTCATCTACCGTCATCGTCATCATAATATCGTCAGTCCTAAGATTGCTTGGACTCCGCTCTTTCCTATCTTCGCATTTCCCTAAAACTAGAACATTCCACATCCTTAACTATTTGTGAACAGTAATCTAATATAGGTCTACTTCTACCCTTCCTAACTTCCGTTTCTGTCTCTAATATGCCCCTAACTAGCCCTTTATGCCTGAGAAGATGTCCTACCAACCCATCTCGCCTAATTCTTATTGACCTCTATAGCGCTCTCTGTTCTTCAATTCTTTCTATTACCTCCGCATTTCTAACTTTCCCATTCATTTGTAACACCATATTTCCAAATGCATTTGTGATTTAAATTCTGATAAAAGTTAATTGAACGTATGCTTGATGAGCTATGTTTAAATAAATTGTTTTCACAGAAACGATCACACCTCTAATTCTCGGTAGGTGATAATTATCACCATCATCATCATCATAACGTCATCAGTCCTAAGCCTGGTTGGACACGCACCTTCACTCTTTCACATCCTGGACCTATCTTCGCATTTTCCTAAAACTAGAAGTAGGGTATTCTATCCCTTAACTATTTGCGAATAGTAATCTAATCTAGGTCTACCTCTACTCCTCTTAACTCCTGTATGTGCATCTAATATGTCTCTGACTAGTCCTTCATGTTTGAGCAGGTGTCCTACCAACCTATCTCGCCTATTTCTTATTGACTTCGATAGAGTCCTCTGTTCTCTTACTCTTTCTAATACCTCTTCATTTCTAACCTCCTCTATCCACGGTATCCTCATCATTCGTCTGTAACATCACATTTCTAACTTCTAACCTTTTCTTTTCCGCTGCGCCCACTGTCCATCTTTTGCACCCGAATAGCGCCGTGCTCCAACCATACACCTTTAACAATCTTTTTCGAATTTCTAAATCAACCGTTGGCGAGCATATATGTAAGGGACTTCTTTTTATAGAAGGCGACTCGACCCTGCGCTATCCTTTGCTTTATATTCCTACTACACCTTCCGTCCTGACTTATCTGACTTCCTAGATACCTAAAATCGGCCACTTCTTCTAATTTTTCGTCTCCTATCTTTATATTCGCTCTTTCCCTACTTTTTCTTCCCTTGAATACCAATATTTTTGTTTTACTTTTATTTATTTTCATACAGTACTGTCTTGTCAATACCGTTTCCATTTTATTTAAAGCTATTTTTAACTCCTCCTTGATATATACTAATACTGCTATATCATCTGAAAATTTAAGCATACTAATCTTTTGTCCTTGTGTATCTATCCCTACAGTTGTAGTAGGGTAACTATTTTTACTCCAATTTTATCTTTACCTAATTATTTATTTCAACGTGTTTCGTAGGTCACTGTTGCCGTTAGTGCTAAGTTTATATCTCAAGCAGTTTTCTTCCCTTAATAAAAATACCATTAATGAAAAATGGATATACGGTGGAATTATTTTGCTAATTTCTACATTTAACGCTTTCGTACTTTATCAAGTTTCATTCGTTGCAACGCAAATGGGGATGAGAGTCAGAATTGCATGTTCCTCCTTAATTTATCGAAAGGTACCTATCTACCCGTTACAAATATGTACAGGGTGACTCGTATCAAAACAACTACAATCAAAGTTATTTTTTTAGTTGTTACGATTGAGTCTAGAGTCGTTGAATGAAACTACCCCTGGCAAAGTGGTGAATCTTCTTTCAAACGACGTCATGCGTTTTGATATGTTGCTTCTGGTGTTACATTATTTATGGATTATGCCAGTGCATGTGATTTTGTTGACATTTCTTATTTGGCGAGAAGTAGGGATAGCAGCGTTTATAGGAATTATTACAATGTTGCTTATAACAGGGCCTATGCAATGTACGTTAATTTAAGTCCAATTTTACACACGAAGGGAATAGAAATTAAAGGGCGTTTTTGAATGACTCGTTGCATTCTTTGGTGCTGTTGGGATTAACAATTTGTAGTCAATACTGTAGAAAACAGAATAAAATGAGCTATATACATAAATAAAACGCTATAAACCGAGAAAACTAACTGAAGATGAAAGCGCATATTAGATTTTTAAACGTTTCATGTAGAATTAAAGGTTATATAGGGTTGTTCGGAAAGTCATTTCGTTTTTTTTTTGTGGAAATGAAAGACAGTTTTCGTATAATAAACAAATACTTTATTAAATTATATATTGACCGTTCTGGTCCAACACCTTTTGCCATCTTTCTGGTAGTAGCATAATTCCACGCTCATAAAATTTTTGGTCTTTGCTGGCAAAAAACTGATCGAGGAGGTTTTTGACCTCCTCATTTGAGGTGAAGGTTTTACCGTCTAAAAAATTTTGGAGTGACCGGAACAAATAATAATCCGATGGTGCCAGGTCTGGAGAATATGGTGGGTGTAGCATTGTATCCCATTCAAGCTGTAAAAGCTTTTGGCGAGTGACCAAACTTGTGTGAGGTCTCGCGTTGTCTTGGTGAAACACTACACCTTTCCTGTTGATTAGTTCTGACCTTTTCTGTTGAAGTGCATCATTCAGTTTGTCCAGCTGATGACAGTAGACTTCCGAATTAATCGTTGTGTTATCCGGTAAAAGCTCAAAAAAAAACGATTCCTTTAAAATCCCACCAAACAGACAGCATCACCTTTTTTTGGTGAATATCGGCTTTGGAAATGGTTTGAGCCGGTTCATCTTTTTTGCTCCATGACCTCTTGCGTTTGACGTTGTTGTATACAACCCATTTTTCGTCCCCAGTGATGATGCGCTTCAAAAACGGATCATTTTCGTGACGTTTGAGAAGCGAATCGCAGACGTCAATGCGGCGACACAGATTTCTCTCTGTGAGAACATGGGGAACCCATACATCGAGCTTCGAGGATAATCCCAGGCCTTTCAAGTGGTCATAAACTGTTGAATTTGATAAATTTAACCTCAATCCGATCTCACGTGTTGTTATTCGCCGGTTCACATCAACTAATGCCTTTATCGCGTCTTTATCAGCTTCAACCGGCCTTCCCGAACGTGGTGCATCTTCGACATCAAAATTGCCGGATCGAAATTTAGCGAACCAGTTCTGGCACTGGCGTACTGTCAACACACCTTCTCCATACACATCAGTCAATTTCTTTCTGGCTTGAACAGCATTTTTACCCTTTCTGTAGTAAAACAGTAAGATATGTCGAAAATGCTGCTTATCGCTCTCCATATTTAAAAGGGCACCAACCAAAAACTACTGCGTAGAATTAATTGGAATTTTTCACACACAAGCCTTGCTATATGAGCTCTCAAAGCATATAAATATTATACGGCTTAAATGTGAAGTTGGGTGCAAAAGAATACAATTAAATCCTCTGTCGGGAAAAAAACGAAATGACTTTCCGAACAACCCTATATTTTATCATTTGTTTTCGATGGGGTCGAATGTTTATGTTGAGGCTGCCTTTTATTTACAAAACAGGTGCTATTAAAGGTTTTATTTTATTTTGTAATAAAAAAAATAATGACAAAAGTTCTAATTATTAGTTGCTAAAAGAAATTAGAAATTCGTTATTTTATATTGTCAATCGTTCGTATTTGCACACGTCGAAAAGATGTGACCGCAACTGTTCGCTTAGTGTGAAGGGTTCTTTAAATTGCGCTACGATTAGCCTATGTTTTTTAGATGTTGCAGTAACAGTTTCGACAAAAGTTCGTAGAAGTGCAGCTCAGAAAACAGACACTAGGATCAACCTGATGGGACAATTGGTCGCAGGTATTCAAGTAATCAAAATGTTCGTTTGGGAAGACGCCCTTGCGGAAGTGGTTAGAAAAGTTCGTGCTGACGAAATATCCAGTTTAACTAAAATTGTCTATCTCAAATCAATATTGTCTGTAGCGTCGGTGTTCACGGAACGCTTTGCCACTTTTATAACTATAATTTCGTTCGCACTGCTTGGAAATGTTATTACAACAGCTACTGTGTTTTCAGTTGCGTCATTTTACAGCGTATTGCAGCTTACGATTGCTGTGAATCATCCCCTAGCAGTTCTCTTAACTTGCGACGCTAAAGTTTCAGCAAAACGTTTGCAACAATTTCTTCTATTAAAGGAGAGGGAAGAATGCAAAGTTATAATAAAAAATGACGGCGCAATTTCACTACGAAACGTTGATGTCTTTTGGAAATCCATAATTCCTTCTTTAACAAACATAACTATGAATATTCCTAACGGATCGCTTTGTGCAATTGTGGGACCTGTGGGCTCTGGTAAAAGTACCTTACTTCAGCTGCTCCTTGGAGAAATTACCTCTTATAAAGGGTTAGTGCAAGTCGGCGGAACAGTATCCTATTCATCTCAGGAAGCGTGGATATTCGGGGCGACTGTTAGAAAAAACGTTCTTTTCGGTCAGCAGTACGATAAAACACGGTACGATCGAGTAGTCCGAATATGTTCCTTGAAGGCGGATCTTGAACAATTTCCGTACAGCGATAAAACAATTGTTGGCGAAAAAGGGATATTGTTAAGTGGAGGACAAAAAGCTAGAATAAACTTGGCCAGAGCTGTGTACAGAAAAGCCGACATTTATTTACTTGATGACCCATTGTCGGCGGTGGACGCGCATGTAGGCAAACATATGTTTGAAGAATGCATTTTGAAATATTTAAAACATAAGACTAGGATCCTGGTCACGCATCAGTTACAATATCTTAAAAGAGCAGACCAAATAGTAGTTTTAGACAATTTGGTGAGTTTTGAGAGAGCGACGTATTAAGTGAATTACGAATTTCAGTCTTCGTTTTATGTTAAAGGGCCAAATAGAAGCCTGCGGAACATTCGATGAACTATCTAAAAGTTCGCTGTATTTTACAAATTTCTTATCGTCACCTGAAGAAGTAGATGAGAGAACACACTTTGAACGTGGTGTAACTAGAGATTCCCTCAAGGTATGCCGTGGGTCTATTGTTTAATAGTATTCTGGCTTGTGGACCTCATAATTGTTTCAGAGCATCGGTAGTGAGAAATGGGAAGATGATCAATTAACGCAAAATGCAGAAAATGGAAGTGATTTCAAAAAATCTCCGCACTGGCTGTACGTCAAATATTCTAGTAACGCATTTGGATTGATATTTCTGTTTGTTTCGTTTATTGTAAGCCAGGTTTTTATAAGTGGATGTGATTATTGGACTTTCCGATGGTATTCGTTTTCCAAAACTACATACATAAATGTAACTGTATTTGTGTTTTTTATATTTAGGACAAAGCTGGAAGAGCGGCAATTTCTAAGAAACTCGACGAATTCATACGGATTGCCCCATGAATTTTTATCAACCAAAACGTGTATGATAATTTATGCAATCTTGATAATCGGGTGCTTCCTGACAGTCTCACACAGGTCTTTCCTATTCAGTAAATTCGCTATGAATTCTTCAACTCGCCTGCATGCTAATATGTTCGATGCAATACTTCGAGTACCCCTGCACTTTTTTGACGTGAATCCTATGGGCAGAATTCTCAATAGATTTTCTAAAGATATCGGAATAGTTGATGATGTCATTCCCAGGCTAATGCTAGATGCTATTTCCGTAAGCAATTAATATTCGACTCGAACTTTTTAAAAGTATAAAATTGCACTATTATTATTTCTTTAGGGAATTCTTCTGATAGTTGGTATATTGGTAAATGTAACCGTTTCAAATAAGTTTATGACACTCGCTGCTATTATGTTGGGAATAATATTCGTTCTCTTGTTAATGGGATATACAAAGATTTCAAGAGATCTAAGGCATTTGGAAGGCATTGGTGATAATAAATTTTGACAAAAAATTGTGTGAGTCTAAAAAATTTCGTTTGCAGCAAAGAGCCATGTATTTTCGCATTTGAATGCAACTATAAACGGATTAGTTACAATAAGATCAACAAGAAACGAGGCTATTCTTGTTAACGAATTTGATAAGCACCAAGCAAGTATTTCTTTTTCGTTTTAAATTCTAACCCTATTTTGCAAATTTATAGAAAACCGAAATATTTTGATAAAAAAGGAACTCATATTTACGTATTGTTCTAGAACAATCATTCGTCTGCAAATTTTTTAATACTAGCATCTACCACTTCGTTCGGCTTGTGGTTAGAGTTGATGTCGTTGTTTCTCGTTTACAGTGTCGTTATTAGTTGTACGTTAATAAGCGAAAGTAAGTGTGTTTTACTACTATAATATCTTCCGGCATTTATTCTAAAGAATTTTCAGACGTTTTATGATAATAACGAATCAATTACTTATTATTAATGAAATTGTTTATAGAAGGTACCATGACAGGCAGTGCAGTCGGACTATCTACTCAACAATGCCTACTTCTAATCGGCACTTTATCATACGGGATGCGTCAATTGGCTGAGACATTGAGCTGTATGACGTCAGTCGAAAGAATTGCCGAATATATTGGTTTAGAGAAGGAACAATGTTCTACTGAAAATAGTAAAAATACTTTGAATATTTTTTAGTCTTTACCATTGGAAAGCTTCAGAGTTTCAGTCTGTCTATGCTCCACAATTTTCTCTTTGGTTAAAACTATTTTTGAGTAAATTGAAAATTGTTTTAACATTTGAGTACCTAATTTGATGGAAATTGGTAGACCTCTACATCATAATTACTGTTTCACGAACTTTTTGTTCTTGTCTTGTTTTTTCTTGTCCTTGTCTTGTTCTTGCTGCAGGAAATTTCGGAACAAGTGCAAGATGCGACAGGAATTTCTTGTCAAGAAATTAGCAAGAAACGTGAATTTCTGCCTTTTGGGTACAATACTGCAAAGTTTCAAAATAAAAGGCGAAAGCAAGCAAGTTTTGACAACTGTTTATCTTGCTGAGAAAAACAAGTCAAGAATATAGCAATTAAGACAAGAAATCTTGCTTTCTGCATCGCTAGTCATCAGTCTGTCATTTCCCGGAAACCTGAACATCCTACATCTACTTCCTTTGTTCCTATTTACATCTGCTGCTGCAACTGTACTTTCATGTCTCCGAACGTTTCCTACCATCCTATTTTTCCTTCTTAACTTCGATAGAATCCTCTGTCATTTGTGCTATGTTTTCCTCTACTTGTTCATCACACTTTTATATCATCCGCTTATAGCACTACATTTCTAAAGGTTTTTCTTTTCCGCCGGGTTCATCGTCTACGTTTCGCCATCGATCAGAAACGCTAATTATTTTAATATTTTAGAAAGTTTACCAGAAATTGAATGGCCAAGCAGAGGAGCCATAGTTTTTAGAAACGTACACATGAGGTATTTCGATAATACGCCAGAAGTTTTAAACAATTTAAACTTTACAATTGAAGCCAATGAAAAGGTATAAATACAATTAATATTTTTCGTGGCACTGGAATACTTTTTATTTGTGTATAGGTTGGTGTAGTTGGTCGCACTGGTGCTGGTAAAAGTTCTCTTATTCGTGTCCTGTATCTCTTAACAAAACTCGAAGGCAATGTTTACATAGACGGGATAGACACTCAAACTGTTCCCTTAAACGAATTAAGAAAACGGATTACCGTCATCCCTCAAGAACCCGTGCTCTTCGGTGGATCTTTAAGATATAACCTAGACCCATTTAACGAATTTGACGATAAAAGATTATGGAACGCTTTGGATGTGGTAAAATATAGATACACAACAGTAATAATTCGATTCATTAAATTTACAAACAAATAATCATTTTAGGTAGAACTTAAGGAATCTGTAGCATCGTTAGACATGGAAGTTCAAATAGGCGGGAGTAACTTCAGTGTTGGACAAAGGCAACTGATCTGTCTCGCAAGGGCCATTTTAAGAAACAACAAGATTTTGGTACTAGATGAAGCGACAGCTAATGTAGATCCAAAGTACGAGCATACAAAATATTCCTGATTTAAATAACGTTTTGTTTTTCGGTTTTGTAAATTTACTCTTTTAGGACAGATTCGTTGATTCAAGAAACGATTCGAAAAATGTTCAAAAATTGCACTGTGATTACTATTGCCCATCGTCTAAATACCGTCATGGATTCTGACAAGATACTTGTAATGGATTCGGGACATTTGGTCGAATTCGATCATCCCTATAAGCTACTGCAGAATAAAAGAGGTGTTCTGTATAAGTTGGTTTCGCAAACTGGTTCAAGCATGGAGGCACAATTTCATTCAATTGCAGAAGGGACTTACTACAAAGAAGATGACGAAAATGAACTTTTAGTAACTAGATTGTAGTTTTATTACTAAAAGTGCAAATAATGGCACATATTTCTGGTTGATAATGATTAATAAATAAAAAAGTTAAAAAGTGCAAAATATTTATATTTATCACGTTTTATGTGGCATTGATTCTGTTGAGACTACTGTTCTTTCAAATAAATGTAATGCAATTGTACTTATTACGTCATATGTCGCTGACATTCAAGAAGATAAATAATCATTGGTTGAGTATTACAATGTCAAAATTGAATAGGTGTAGTTATAAATTATGTCCTGATAAGGTATCAGTTTGATATCAAAATAGGAAAAGAATCTTGAAAGGTGTTTATGTGAAAACTAAATTAGAGATGGTCTGAGACTGATAATGTGCGTAAATAAAGCTTTACTTCTGTAGTTCGTGAAGTTGAACTATTATAATAAGTTATTTCGTTGGTCCTTCGAGCCGGATTTTTAAATAACTTTCTTTTGGTGTCAAGTCAGCTAGATGAGTTGATATTGAGAAGCAAATAAAGAAATTAAAGGTAAGGTGAAACTTGTTTGAGACTACGTCTTTACTTTACGTCTAATTATCTTGTATCTATGGTGGGTATATGTATATATGGTAAAAACAAATTAAATTATTACCATAGTGTCTATATTTTCCCCTTGTATATGTAATGAATTGAAAATCAGAGTCAGTCAGAGTAACAACGTTTGTATTATTTTAAAACTAAGGAGGAGTTTTGGTTGGCTCTTATTCTTCATTCATTGTAAGTATTTCTTAAAAAAAAAACAGTAGTTAAGCAATTGAAGATAGTACTGTAAAAGATCGATATAAATGATATGATAACCGGAAATATAGATTAGATATATTACCAAAAAAAGCTCAGTCAATTGACTCTTCAATTGTCTACTAATCAGTATGTAAAACTGTTTGTGATGACTTTTCTACGACTATTTTTATGCATGTCTCGTATCCTTATGTAATTTATTTAATAGAGAAACACACCATACTCACTTCTTTCTAACAATCGGTTATTTATATCTCACAGTCATTTAATACATATTCCTGATTAGTTCCGAAAACTTCTCGTAACTTCCTTATTGCATACATCAAAGGTGCCACTGGTATCGAACGCCTGCGGCAAGCAAGCGTTCATAACATTAGTTGAAGAAAATGTTTACTACTTTAAAGTCTCCAACTAATGATTTTCCTTTCTCTTAAGCAAAATAACATTTACAAAATTTGTTTTTCTTAAAGAAATAATTTATCTACGGATAAAGGATTTCACAAGGAAAAATGGACGGCATTATACAAATTGGAAAATCAAATCCACAAGAAAAAGCAAATATTTTTTCCAAAATATTTTTTGGGTAAGCTTCTTAAAATCATATCGCAAAAGCTAAAACCATTACGAGATATTAATTTTATAGATGGATGGCAAAAATTTGTTATGTAGCAGTGAAAAGATCTTTAAAAGTGACCGATCTATACAGATGTCTAACCGTAGATAGATCTGAAAGGCTTACGGATAAAATTGAGCTGAAATGGAAGGAAGAATTAGAGAAGGCGAAAACCAAATCGAAAGAGCCCAGTCTAACGTCATCAATTGTCAAAGTTTTTGGCCCAACTTATATGTTTTACGGATTATTTGTATTTTTAACGTCTGGCATATTAAGGTACAAATCCTTATCATTAACATTATTAATTTATTTACCGATTAAAAGCTTCTTATAGATCGGTTCAACCTATGATCCTGGGCATGTTCATTAGACAATTTTCAACCCTCAGTGAAGGTACTCTCAATGACAAATTGATTCTCGGAGGTATCTTGTTAGCAATGTCTACCATTACTGTATTAACGTATCATCAACTTAATCTCTTGCTTTCACAAATTGGAATGAGAGTTAGAGTTGCGTGTAGCTCGTTAATCTACAGAAAGGTTAGATATTTTTGTTTGTTTTGTGCTCTTGTTGAGGTCAAATAAATACTATGAATTAATTTAGCTTTTACGACTAAGTACCAAGTCGTTAAACGAAGCTGCTGCAGGTAAAGTTGTTAATCTTCTCTCAAACGACGTAAATAGGTTTGATTTGGTAGTCATTTTGCTTCACTTCTTTTGGATTATGCCTATACAAGTGGTTTTACTCACTTATCTCATATGGCGAGAAGTTGGAGTGTCTGCGTTTATAGGAGTTGCAGTTATGTTAATTTTAACTCTTCCTCTTCAAGGTAATATACATACAAACGTACGAGTCCCCTCCCAATCAAATGTGGGCTTGCCTTAGTTTTTTTGGAATCATCAAAAAAACAATGAACATATTAATGAAAAGGGCAAATCTAATAACATGCAATATAAAACATCAACTTTATTGTTTCATGTTTAAAATTCTTAGCAAAAAATCAAAAATTTCTCGTTATTTTTTAATGCCGTGTTAGAAACATCCTTCGATTGGGGAAAATCCTTATTCATTTTGGTAAAGAGATACTAAAAACGTTTTATAATTGAAACCACTTTATGTTCATGTAGTGCTTGCTTCATTAATACCAATTTTCTAAAAAATTTATAGTAAACCATATAAAATGGGTGGGGGTTCGTCGTCACCTTATCGAAAAGAGTTTCAATTAATTATCTGTTAATCTGCAGGTGCAATTGCAAAATTAGCTTCGATGTTTAGAATAAAAGTGGCACATAAATCAGATAGTAGGATAAAATTGATGGGTCAATTGATTGCGGGTATTCAAGTGGTGAAAATGTACGTTTGGGAGGAGGCACTTGCCGATACTGTCAAGAAAATTCGCGCCAGTGAGATCAGTACTTTAAGGAAAACTTCGTATCTTAGAGGAATACTGTCAGCCATGTCCGTATTCATGGAACGTTTCGTCACTTTCATAACCGTAGTGTCTTACGTACTCCTGGGAAATACTATTACGGCGGATGTAGTCTTTGCACTCGCATCATTTTACAATATTTTACAAATGACAACCGCCATTTATTACCCCCTGGCTCTGCTATTCCTTTCCGAAACCAAAGTGTCTATCAAACGACTCCAAGAATTTTTACTTCTTGAAGAAAAAGAAAAATCAAAAATTGTGTTAACGAATGACGGTAAAGTTTCTTTGAAAAGCGTTGAAGTTTTCTGGAATCCCAAAGTAGCTTCCTTAATCGATATAACAATAAATGTTCCTCAGGGATCACTTTGTGCTGTTGTTGGTCCTGTAGGATCTGGTAAAAGTACGTTACTGCAACTTCTTCTTGGGGAAATTGCTTTATATAACGGTTTGGTAGAGGTCGGTGGTACTATATCTTATTCGTCCCAAGAGGCATGGATATTTGCTTCCACTGTGAGAAGAAACATTGTTTTTGCTCAGGAATACGATAAGACACGATACGAACAAGTCGTTGAAGTGTGTGCTCTGAAAGCTGATTTTCAACAATTCCCTTACAAAGATAAAACTATTGTTGGCGAAAAAGGGATATCACTGAGCGGAGGTCAAAGAGCCAGAATAAATTTGGCCAGAACTGTTTACAGAGATGCAGACATTTATCTCCTCGACGATCCACTATCAGCTGTGGACGCACATGTTGGAAAACATCTGTTTGAAAAATGCATTTTACAATTTTTGAAGCACAAAACGAGAATTTTGGTCACACATCAATTACAATACCTAAAAAAAGCAGATCAGATAGTAGTTTTGGACAACTCGGTGAGACAAAGGGCTTCTTGTTATCGTGCTTTTTGAAATACTTACAGTCTTCTTTAAACTAGGGTCGAATTGAAGCATGTGGGACATTTGATGAACTGTCAAAAAGTACGTTAGACTTTACGAAGTTGTTGTCATCAGCCGAAGAAGACATCGAAGAAGTGAAACACGTTGAGCAAAGCACTGGAAGACCTTCAGTATTGGTAAAATTGAAATTATAACTACAGTTGTTAAAATAATGCACAAATCTATTACTATTAGAGTATAACAAGCGAAAATTGGGAAGAAGAGCAACTGGAAAAGAATGCAGAAACCATTGTGACTAAAGGGAAATCCCCCTACGGACAATATGCAAAATACGCGTCCAATATATGCGGACTTCTTTTCCTATTCATTTCTTTGGTAATTTCTCAAACTGCGACCAGTGGATGTGATTACTGGACTTCATATTGGCGAGTATTGATAGATATTTTAGTTTCTATCAACATTTTCAAACCTTAATATATCTCTAGGACACAGTTAGAGGAAGAACGTTCTGCGTTAAATTCGACTAGTATTGAAGGTTCCTCTAGTAATATGTTATCAACCGAGTGGTGTATGATAATCTACACTATTTTGGTAATTGCTTGTTTGCTATTGGCAACTAATCGATCTCTTCTATTTTATAAACTCGGTATGAATGCGTCTACCCATTTGCATGGCAATATGTTTAGCGCCCTTTTAAGGGCTCCGATGCGCTTCTTCGATGTTAACCCCATGGGCAGGATCCTCAATAGATTTACCAAGGATATCGGAATTATTGATGAGTTACTTCCCAGATTAATGTTAGACGCTTCATCAGTAAGGACCTACCTTCATTTGTTGCTTTCTCTTTTAAATTTCATTGCTTTTCTGAATTGCAGATTCTCCTTATAATGCTGGGTATTTTTGTCAATGTGGCAATATCAAATGTATGGATGATAACGGCTGCGGTTGTATTGGGCGTCATATTTATAGTTATTCTGAAGTTTTACATTACCATTGCCAGAGACGTTAAACATTTGGAAGGAATTAGTAATTAAATGTTTCGCAATTTTTAACTGATCAATATTAAGCTAATTCCTTTTCAGCGAAAAGTCCTGTTTTCTCACATTTGAGCGCTACGTTGAACGGTTTGGTTACTGTGAGGTCCACAAAAAGCGAACCAATCCTTGCGTTTGAGTTCGATCAACATCAGGTCAGTATTTAAAAAATAATTATAGCTTTTTTACAATTTTTTTTGTGTTATTGATGAACGTTAGGACACGCATTCGTCTGCATGGTATTTAACGATCTCTTGCATGTCTTCTTTTGGATTATGGCTAGATATTGTCTCGTTGCTTTTTATATATTGCGTGACAATTGCTTTCATATTTATGAGCGAAGGTAAGCTGTTTGTAATATAAATAAATTATTTATTGTACGACACTACATGGGCCATTTCCGCTTAAATATTGCAGAGGGTTATATAACGGGAAGCGCTGTTGGATTAGCTGTTCAACAAAGTTTAATTTTAATTGGGATGCTATCGTTTGGCATGCGACAAATGGCTGAAATGGTTAGTAACATGGCGGCTGTTGAAAGAATTGTGGAATATACCACTCTGGAAAAAGAAGAAAATCCAAATGAGAAAAGTATTTTATTTTGTCATTTTATTCCTGTTTTTGTTTTCTTTTGAACGCTAGTGTGGGACATATTATATTCTATTCTATTCTAGAAAGTATGCCGAATATCGAGTGGCCGAGCAAAGGGGCCATAGTTTTTAAGAATCTTTACTTGAAATACTCAAATGAAGATCCTCCAGTTCTTAGGGATTTGAACTTTACAATCGAAGCTGGCGAAAAGGTAAAATAAATTGCCATTGAAATTTATCGTCTATGACGCAATATGTTTCATTTCTGTCTTGTCAATAATTTATTTTTACTTTACTTCTGCAGATTGGAATAGTTGGACGAACAGGGGCTGGCAAAACTTCTTTGATTGGAGCCCTATTTCGTTTAGCAAAACTTGAGGGCAATATCTTTATAGATGGGGTTGATACCCAATCGGTTCCCTTAAGTGAATTAAGAAAACGAATTTCTATAATTCCCCAAGAGCCTGTACTTTTTAGCGAAACTTTAAGATATAATTTGGATCCATTTAATGAATTTGATGATAAAAATATATGGAACGCATTAGATGTGGTAAGTTTACACTTTAATTCATATTAAATCATCTTTACTTTGACACCCCGCTTGATGAGTATTGGTTTATTCTATGGCACAATATGGCGTCCGGAGTCCATATTGCTTCGTTTGTTACATATACCCAGTGCCATTTGCAGTGTCGATTAGGATCAAACGACACTCCGTTTGTCAAAGTGTATACATTTGTTAGGTCCGTATTTTCTACAAATTTTGAAAATCCATTATTCATCCTTTTATGGATGACTTTTGGAAAACTTCTCTTATCCTTCATATTCAGTGTTCAGAAAAAATCCAAAGAAACAGTTCGTTTTCTTTTAAATGTTTTCTAAACACTGCAAAGCATCAGGCGTATATTAAACTAATCCTTAATCAAATCAGTAACAATATAATGAAGAATTAAAATCTATTCATCTAGGTTGAGCTCAAAGGTTCTATACAATCATTAGATATGACAGTACAAGAGGGAGGAAGTAACTTTAGTGTAGGACAAAGGCAGTTACTATGCTTAGCACGGGCTATCTTGAGGAACAACAAAATTTTGGTCCTTGATGAAGCTACAGCTAACGTCGACCCACAGTAATAAATAATATACCTATAATAAATTAGAAATTATGTCAAACGAAATTGCCATTGCTTTTTTATTTCAGAACGGATTCGTTAATTCAAATAACAATCCGTAAGAGATTTAAAGATTGCACGGTAATGACTATTGCGCATCGTCTAAATACAGTTATGGATTCTGACAAAATACTCGTAATGGATTCCGGAAGTATGGTAGAATACGATCATCCTTACAAACTGTTGCAAAACAAAGAAGGGATTCTATATAAACTTGTCTCTCAGACTGGTCCCAGTATGGAGGCACAACTTTATAATGTCGCAAAAGACTCTTATTCCAGGAAATATGATAACAATGATGTCAGTAGTAGACTTTAAGAGTATAACATTATTTCTTTTCTAAACATTTTTGTTAAATATTGATGATCCTTCTCTAGCAACTGAAAATAAATACATTGCCCGAAAATTAGAATAGTCCCTTTTTAAATACGACTTCTTCGGGACACCCTGTATATAAGGGCAACTAGCTATAACTTTGCTTTTTTTCTGATAAAATATTTTTTTTTGATTTGATTGAAACATCAGAATGTTTTTAAAATATGTGTATCCCTTTTATTTAATTTTTATTCGATATACCTATCATTTTTTTATTATCTTACAAAAGAATGACATTAATAGATTAATGAGATAATTAAAATGACATTTAGTAGTCAAATGAAATTCAATGTGTGATTTGTCAGTCATTAACTAATTTTTTATTTTTAACTGCATCATTTATGAATACGAACGTTAATAATTAACAATAATTAATAAAAAATATATTGACTTGACAAAATATAGTCAGGCAACCCACCCTACGCCCAAGTTCATGTTGATTACGTTTGCATAACTCTGCGTTTGGTTTTGTGGTGATTTATTTCAGAAACAGTGATATTAATGTTCGGCATGTAAAAGCAAATTATAAACATATAAATATTAGTTAAATATAAAATGGCATTAACATTTTACAGAAAATTTGGAGGTCCGGTAGTTAATCGTACAAATCAGTGAGTATTAAATAAAATAACCACTTCACGAAGATAACCTCAAAACTAATTTCCAGATTATGGTGTAAAAAAATCCGAAGAAGTTATTCAACCGATTATTCTAATTGGGATGGAAGAGGGAGCCCGGATAAGAAACCGGTGACAAAATTACCACCTTTAAGCAAACCTGTTGAGGGTTTACCAAGGATACGTTATGCCACTTTGAAAGAAGAACACCAAAAGACTCAAATTACTGTGTTGTCTAATGGACTAACGGTGGCATCAGAAAATAGATTTGGAGAATTTTGTACTGTAGGAGGTAATACTTAATTGTTATTAAATTATTTAGTGTTTAAGGTTAACACAATGTATTCTTATCCCTTCCTTTTTTATTGATTTGTGACTGTATTTGTAGTTGTCATTGACTCTGGGTCAAGGTATGAAGTGGCCTTTCCTAGTGGAATCTCACATTTTCTAGAGAAACTAGCTTTTAATGTAAGTAACGTAAGTTGTTATCTGTTCTCTTCTTGGGGGCTTTTTCTCCACCGATTACTATGTAAATATTCTTTGACAATTTGCTGCTTTTGATAAATTATTGTTTAATCTATTTTAGTCTACACATCAGTATCCTGACAAAGATGAAATGATGAGAAATCTAGAGAAACATGGTGGTATCTGTGATAGCCAAGGATCTAAGGATACTTTTTTGTATGCTGCCTCAGCTTCTACTTCTGGTTTAAACGATGTCATTCAGATGCTTGGAGAAGTTGTTTTACGTCCCCAAATTAAGGAAGAGGAAGTTGAAGCTGCTAGACAAACGATATCATTTGAATTACAAATGCTGAACATGAGACCTGAACAAGAAACTTTATTAATGGACATGATTCATGCTGTAAATAGTAAAACTTTCAAAATTTTCTTTTCAATATTGTCCAAACTGTTTTTAGGCTGCATATAGAGATAATACATTAGGCCTTCCTAAATTGTGTCCAGTTAATAATTTAGACAAGATAAATAGAAAAGTGCTGTTCACATATTTGAATTTGTATCACAGTCCAAGGCGAATGGTGGTGGCTGGGGTAGGTGTGGAGCATGAGAGGTTGGTCAGATGTGTTGAAAAGTTCTTTGTGGATGAACCACCCATTTGGGTAAAAGATAAGAGCCTTATTATTGATGATAATAAAATTAAGGTGGACAGCAGTTTAGCTCAGTATACAGGGGGAATAATTACAGTAAGAATGATTATTATTATATGAATTATTGTTATTGTTATTTATATTTGTAATATACTAGGAAGAGTGTGAAATTCCCCAATTTGCGTCGGCTGGCCTTCCCATTCTTTCTCACGTCATGTTAGGATTGGAAGGTTGCTCCCATAAAGATCCTAACTTTATTCCCATGTGTGTTCTTAACATGATGATGGGTGGAGGAGGTTCCTTTAGCGCCGGAGGACCTGGAAAGGGGATGTACACAAGACTTTACACCAATGTGCTCAACAGGTTTACAATAATATTAGTAATTCATTAATATGTCTAGAGCATAGAGTAACATTCAGGAGGATATCACTTCGTACTCCGGGTCCTCCTACTGTTATTCTGTGATCACATAGTAATATTCCACAAACAGTGTTTCACTTTTTCTGTCTTCATTTCTTCCTCAAGTTTCCCTCTCCAACTACCAGCCACTCATTCTCATTATTCCTAAAAGGAGATTGAATAGGGTCTTCCGCCCTACTCTCCCGCTTTGCACTAGAGTGTAGGTCAGAAGAACGGCCTGTCCATCAGCATTTGTATTATTTATTCTGCAGGTACACATGGATGTACAGCGCCACTGCTTATAACCATGCATATGCTGATAGCGGTCTGTTTTGTATTCATGCAAGTGCACCTCCTGAAAACGTACGAGAAATGGTGGAAGTAATTGTGAAAGAAATGGTAAACATGGCTGGGAATGTTAGTGACGAAGAACTACAGGTAAAGAATGAACTTAAATTATAGATATTTCAATAAAAACTTAATTTTTACTTTGATTAGTAACTTGTTCAATTTTACACAATCTTTTATTCCTTTTTATTGTTTTATAGAGAGCGAAGACTCAACTGCAGTCCATGCTGTTAATGAACCTTGAATCCAGACCAGTGATATTTGAAGATATTGGTAGGCAAGTGTTGGCAACTGGGATGAGGAAGAGGCCTGAGCATTTCATTGAAGAAATAAGTGAGTCTTTTCAATGCTTTGAAATTAACAAATCCGCTTATTAATAATTAAGTGTAAAATTAATACAGTACACTCTTGGCAGCAGAGACATCATAAATTGTCTACTGTAATTGTATTTTTTCTTGTTATTAAATTAATAAAATAAAAAAGGAAATTAATTTATGTTTATTAACCCTTATGATTGATTTTTTTATTTATAAATTACAGACAAGGTATCAAAGGATAAAATAGTGGCAGTGGCCCAAAGAATGTTGAGTTCACAGCCTGCAGTAGCAGCTCGAGGTGACCTAAAGAATTTACCATCTTTGGAATATATCCAGGCTGGACTTCTGGACCGACATGGGCGCATGCCAGGAGGAAAAAGGATGTCGCTATTTCGATAAAAAGAAAAAGAAAAAAGGACATTATCCAAAAGACAGACGTGAACTAATGAAAAAACGAAAACAGGAATATTTTTTCGTTTTTAATATTGTAATAGTATTTCTGTTTTCTACAGTTGGCTCATTTTAAGATTTACAAAATTGTTCCTCGTTCTTGGAGTTTTATAGTGCCGACCAATGGTAGTAAATTGATTTCTATTGCGTTTTTTTTTTCTATTAATTATTAAACTTAACAAACGTTTAGTTTGAAGTAAATAAAAAAATAAATAATAGAACAAGGTTCGAAATATTATGTGTGTAAATATTGTAACTGTTATTATTTTAGAAAATCGGCTGTTTAGAGGAAATGTATCAACAGAAAAAGGTATTTATTGATTTAAATTTAATCAAAATTAACTAAATGTAACTNTTTTAATAAAAACGTTACTTATTAAAATCTGTATGTTTTTGTTATTTTAGAGATTGTACTGTTTGGATTTGATAGAATCGAAAATTTTTGCTTTAAAATTTTTGATTTTAAGAAAGAATAGTCTAGGTCAAACTATGTGGTCGCGAGTAGTATCAAATAAAAGGTAAGTGTGAGTTATTTAAATATATAGAAAACTTTAAGACATCAAAAAAGTTTATTGTGATCCACTACTAAAAAGTAAAGTGATGTTAAAATTAAACTGATCTAGTGAGAGCATTTGCAGATCTGGAATCTCTAGTTGATAATAATTAATCCTATATTTTGTAGAAAATTAATTTCAAGGGGAAACATTTTAATAGCTAACAGAAAAAATTGTAGTTTGTCCAAATAATTTTTGTTTATGAATTAACCATTTACTGGGTTGGTTTTCCTTTTGATTACAAATGAATTTCGGGAATATATGGAAACTGGTTCTCTTTATTCTGTATTGAGAAACAGCCTCTAATCTCTGTAAAACAAATCCCTATTCATCTACTCTAACACACATCGAGTTTAGTACAATCTAATACCCTTTATGATTTACGTATTTCATTTGTAGATCTATTTATGTCTTCCAGACATAGATCGATGCAATTTTTAATTAGGTACCTATACAAGTAGCATGTTTTGTTGTCATTTATCGATCAACGAACTGTTAGGTCTTTATGGTCATGCGTTGTACTTATAACGGTATACCGCGCGAGAAAAAAAGCGGTGATATTTTAATTTGTTGATCGATACGATTGATTCTCTTTTTAATGTGTGCGATTCACGGCATTCCCATTCTTTTCTGGACGCACATTGTATAACTAGCTAAGCGGAATTCTACGCTGGTTTCCATTGGCCAATGGATATGAAGAACTTTCTAAAAGAATTACCTGTTTTGTTCCACACCTGTCGGAATCACGGTACCACGGTTTTAACAACGTCAATGTGTCGAAGTGCGTGTTTTTGTAACCGGATTGACAAAAAAGAATTACACAAAATAATATACACTGAACGCTGCAATAACGTGTAGATTAATTGTGCACTTCTATACGCATTTGTTATCATAAATCATTACGAATTTTGAAAGTCATGGGTGAAGCTCCTGATGGACTCTTCACATTCTTGTCGAACTGTTGTTTTCACTGTCTCATGTGCTTTGTGGAGATTATTTTTAAAATAGGTTCCGGTTAGTGTTTTCGGTTTTCTGTTAATAGTTTATCGAATCGTGCTTGTTTCTGGATTAAAAGAATTTGAAATTGTGTGTATTTATGTGGCTTTGGCAAGAGAAATTTTATAATGCATCAGTTTTTGGTTTATTTAGTAGCCGTTTTCGCCATAGTGATCATTAAAGGTGAGTTACCACACGTAGGTGTACTATTTCATGTCGGAAAATTTGTTTTGCGGTACCTACCAAACTTTGTGGTTTTCCCAATAATTCGCTAATTACGATACCATCATTGTATGATGATTACCTCATAGGTTCATAAGAACAGAACGAAATACAGAGAAAACCATTAATTTTAGAGAAAGTTTTGAAAGTATCCAACACTTGGTTAACGATGATAGTCCATCAAACCGTTGGGCAATTTCACGGAAAAGAAAACTTTTTGTTAAGAATTCACCATCGACGAGAAAGGAAATTGTAAATTTAAATAGAAACTGTTGTAGATAATATAATCGTTATGTACCAAACGTAAAGAATAAAAAGGATCATGAAATTGCTATCTACAGCAAATGACTCAACATAAAGTTAGCAATGAATTAATTCATACGATAAATAATAACAATTGTAACTAGGTATATTGACTAGAATCCATGTGTGACAGACACATGCAAAATTAGATATTATTACAGGTATATTATTACGCAATTTAGTACTACATAATTGGTTTTTAATGAGTTACCTAGCTGTTTAGGTATTTGTTACAACACTAAAATGGTAAAGTCAATGTCGCTTGGTTTTAGTACCTAGTGAAATAGTACATGCCTAACATATATCTTAACAACTTAGCATGTAACTTAACGGTAAACGTAAATATTTGCGAATTGCTGTTTTCTTGTAGCAATTTAGATCTCAAATCCTGTATTACGCGAGTTTAGAACTCTTGTGTTAATTCGTTGTAATTTTATCTTAAATTTTAAGTAGGTACGTCACTTATTAAATCGATTACAAATATGTTACCATTGGTATGAATTCGTTTTGTTGAATGTTAAAAGTAATATTAAATACTTCATTTTTTTACCTTTCTAATTCATTAGTTTATTTAATGATATTTTAAGGACGTACATAATTTACGTAAAATATACGTCTTTTTTTATATCAAGAAAAATCGTACAATTAAGAGCGATAAAAGCTATACGACTGTTTGTTAATGGAATAATAACAAAAGGTAATAAAAAAATACGGTAACTATATTTATATTTATAACAAGGGAAAATTATTAAGAGCATTTGTTATCTGTTTAATTATCTGAAACAAATAAGTTAAAATCTCATTAAAGTGAAATGCTAAATGTACCTATATTTATTATGATAAGTAAAATTTAGAATATTGCTATTATTAAACTAACACAAATAACATCAGCAATTACTACAAATCTAATGGTTTTGCTTTCTAATGCTTATATAAACTATAATGCCAATAAAATTACTTAAATGAACGAATGACGATTAGCGCTATATAATTACCTAATTGATTAATATTTTCGTTAAAATACCAATAAACATTCTACAAATAATGCTGTAAACTGTTTTGTAAAAGGAACCATAACTGCTAAATAGTATTGAGTAAATATCATGAGTAGATATTAATCAATTTAACAATTTTTAATTGTCCGATGGTCCATGCAGGTTTGCAATTATTACAACCGCAATGCAAATAATTGCTGCAAAGTTACAGTTTAATTAAATATAGTTTATGGATTTCTATAAAATATAAATACGATATTTTGGGAGTTGATCGCAATGAAATTGAGACACTGTTTAACCTTAAAGGTTACCAGTTGAAATTCGTATTTCCTTACCCAAGGTAAACCGCTTCATTATTACGATTATAATTCGTTTGTGTAGAAGATGATTGCATATCTTATTTAAATCCAGTAGTAGGCACTAGTATCTCAATGAAAATCAATTTTTAATTTTGTGTTTGTTGCCAGTCAGGATTACAATAATTTAAACATATCTACATATAAAAAACCGACCAATACTTTGCCTTATTCATGTACGATATTAAACAAGATATTAAAAAGAATTTTCATCTCGTAATGTTCCACAGTTACAGATGGACTATTTTCTTCAAACATGAATATGAACTATAAATATCAGTTCACAGTCGGAGAAGAAATCGCGTAATATATCTATACACCAAAAAAATACAAATGAATAGAGAACTAGAGAATGAAATAGAATAGAGAGTAGTGCTTTTTATTAAGTATATTACCTACAAAATAATGGTATTTAATTTAAAATATTTCTGATTTGAAGGCTTCTATCCTTTATTACGGTTTATTCAAATAGAAAATTATGTCTTCATCGTCTCTTCCTTTCATCTTTCGTTTTTTATCCTTTCTAAAGTTCCTAATAGTCCTTTTCCCTGAGTGTGAACTTTGGTATTTATTATTTTCAAATGATAAATTTAATGAGACTAAAATATAACGAAAGATATAGATATTACTAACAGTAGCTTTTATTTGTTGTAAAGATGCTCGGAATTTATTGTTCTACAAGTTGAACCAAAAAGAATTGCAGCAATAGAAATTCGACGAATGAATTACAAAATTGTGAAAGATGCTTATCGTTAATCAGTTACGCGATTTCAAGAATTATCTTGTAAAAATAGTGAAGTAATGTAAGCATGTGACTGTGTGCGTTATTTGAGTAATTAGATAGGTACAGTTAAGTTAAAATGTCTTTCCTATTACTTTGTTGTATTATATGTATTTAATTAATTAAATCGTAAACAGAACATCTATATATTTTGTTATAAACATTTTAATATATTAATTTCCATTTGTAAACCTATTTTCTATTTTTAAAATACTAAACGCAGGGACGTAGCCAGTTTTCTCTTTTTGCGTGGGCCAAGGAGCCCCACCGTTGTTTATTTTAAGATCCATGCAACCAAAGAGTTCCGTGGTATTATTAGTTGGTATGTTACACATACCTACAGGCAGGAAAAGTAATTCGAAAAGTTTAAGTAGGTAATTCATTCGACAGTTCAATTGAAACCACACGTTCTTTTTTACTTGTTTTTTTATTCATTGAAACATGACTCTACATGCTCGTCAATGCATCTTTTAAATGATCTGCCCGTTTGTCCCACATCAAATGTTTCATACAATTTTCATTTTATTTACATACCTGATGACTTTTGGTGGTCACTATCATTATTTTAATCAAATTAAACTATGGTATACTAATTAATTGTGAAGTGAGGTATTTATTGGGAATTATTTAAAAGAAATATAATGCATTAAATTTTCATAATTTTTTCTCTTTAATTTGTGGTTACATTGAAGTGAGAAACATTGCACATTCATTGAAGAGAATGTGGATTGAGGAGTCAGGGCACTTTCTATTTGGTAGACAAGTAAACGTAAGCATTGCAATAATTGTGGAACAATGTTTGGTTTGATGCACTAGAAAGTTGGTAAAGTGGGTCGACACTATCTAAAAATTAACAACACATCGATTTTTCAAACAATACAAATTTAAACCAAAAAAATTATTGATTTACTATAGTTAAGTACTGAGGAAATGGAAAATTTAGAGTTCGACGACATCTGTACTGTATTAAAACCAAATCTAAGAAATACATGAAATAAAAATGAGCATTGGCTGTTACACAATAGTTGTTTTTAACTAATTGTAAGTTTAATTTGAATGTAGAGAAGAAGCCTTCACTTTATTTAAATTTACCGACACGCCATCGTTCAAAAAATTTTATGAACTGGGAAATACCATCATACGCCACATGTAGAGTGAATTCTACAACAAGGAAATGCTTTGGTCAGTAGATCCAGGATAAGCTTGCTTATTATACACAATATAGGTATTTAGGCGCTTTTATAAATTGTGACATAATTGGGTACTCAAAGTTTCTAAATAAATATTTCCCTTTTACTTCTACCTTCGGATTAAATTCTTCCAAAAGCAACTTCTTACCGGACTCAATAAATTACTTGCAGCATCCTAACAAACTGTGGGTCCTCGCCTGTAGTTGAGCTTCTCAGAACAACTTTAAAAATTACGTTAGGTCCCGAAGTTTTAATTGATCAGGAAAATACTCCATCTTAAACAATTAATTAGCTTTAAACAGTATACAGATTTAAATTTGCACCACCTTAACGTTTACGACTAGTAGAAAGTGAAATAAACTTTGTCTATATCTTTTACAGATTGTGCTTTCTATGTACCTACTGTATATCACTGATTGAAAATGAATATTTAGCTACAAGTCGATATAATCCAAACCGGATATACTTTAATGTTAAATCCGTCTTCACTTTCACTTTTTTAGATATGTACCTATATATTTATACGTAGATGTTGTACAATACAAACATGACTGCCAATCTGAGAATAACAGCACGCGTGTATTTTTTCCTCTTTGTCTGACGTCACAGCCATTCATGCGGAATTTCGTTTCTCAAAATAATTCTTCAGGAGTACAATGTAGGTATAACAATAAAGTAACAACCTTGATTGTTGTTTGTCAAATCCATAGTCCGTTTCAAAATATGCGACAATCTGACTACGAATCATTTCATACGTACGTATCTGCATATTCGTATTGTTTTTAGGAGTTAACTGTTGTTTATTAAAATAAATAATCTTCTGTTGTAATGGTCTCTAACAATCCCATATCAATCATTTAATCATAATTTTGACGTATTCTAGTTGATATTAACAACAGTAAAGAAGTGGACGGGTTTAAATTCCTGTTATATAGTGTATAGTTGGTTGCATAGACATATATTCTAAACACATGTTACATCATAATAATGTTGTCGAAACTGAAATGTAGATAAGCCGTTACCAATGGTCAAATTTGAATGGGCTTAGTTAATGTAACGAAATATGATAAAATGTTAATTTCGTAAGTTTGAAAGCTTCTTTTTGTGCTTGAATGGAGATTAATACATTGCTTAAAGTAATAAAATTTGGAATTCTCATTAGTCGTCCTGTTCAACATAAATATCCATTTAAAATTAAAAATATGAGTCTGTTACGATTTAGACGAGCTTTTCTACCAGATTTGAAATTCATGAAAATGTCGCAACCCATTACATAAATCCTTTTTAAAGCTTGAAACAAAGCCCTGCATATGGGCTGCATAAAATGCTCATGAATAACCGGAGGAAAGAAGCTATATTGTCCTTACTTGCTAATTGTTGGCTTTTTGTATAGGGTAATAACAAGTTGTTTAATTCGCAGTTACTTTTAATAAATAATTAAGTCATCTCATACATATTTCATTTTTACTCCAGGTCTCATCTTTAACTGGGTTTTAGATTTATGTCGAACAATTTCGTAGTCATGAAAAGAGATGACCCTCCCCTTAATTGACCAATAATAGTGACACCATTGCACAATTGTACAACTTAAGTACTACATTGTTTTTGCCTATATTACTCCTGTTCCAGGAACTATTATAAAAATGGGAGACGAAAAGGTAAATGTCTAGGTGGTGGGATCGAAAGAGGAGGTCTCCCACACCAGTGTACCATGAAAAGTTTGTGGCGGCCTCACCCCCATTAAAAGTTATGGGGCTTGAAAGTTGATTATTTTGACAATTTTCATACACTATAATTCAATTAAAATTCAATAAAAAAAATATTTTCAAGCGAGTGGAGGTGGGGGATCGAAAGAGGGTGGTTAACCTAACCTAACCTAACCTAACCTAACCTACCCTATTGATAAAGATATTTAAATAATGTTTTATATAACATTCTCAACATTTTTATGTATTTTTCATTAGTTTTATCTTTGAATATTGTTTAAGAATGACTATATAAATATTTACATGCCTAGAAATGTATAAAAATT
>NW_020438900.1:822718-835334 GCF_000699045.2 Agrilus planipennis
TATCTCACGCTTCCTTTATATATATATAAATTGTTAATTAATATGTATAAATAATATTTGTATTGTTTTGGCGCAGGACAGAATTATTATAGATAGTAGTATAATGGTCATTTTTTTTGTTTTAGGAAAATGCCAAGCTAGCGAAAATACGCCTCCAACGCTATGGTTGGACAGAAATTGGAGAATACCGGAAACGGAACCCGTTGGATCGGTGATCGTCCGAGCACATGGGGGCGATAATGAAAACGATAACTTAGAATATGGGTTGGAGCCGTTAAATATGAACTACAACGGCGGAAAGGATATAGATCATTTGCCCTTTCGAATCGATAATAAAACCGGAGTAATTTACTTGAACGAATCCTTAAAAGGAAGAGTGAGTAAAGGCCTTATGTAAAACTTCTCTCAGTAAACAATATCAAGCTAAAGAGAAACGCGAAGAATTTTTCTAGAAGCTTTTAGAATATTAAAGCTACTTTTGAGCATGATACATTTTTGAATGAATTGTTTTTATTGAATTTTGGGGTAAACACGATTCGTAAAATATCTAAGAGGAGGCTTAAGAGGACCTTCCGCCCTATGTTCCGGCTTTGCTCTAGAGTGTTGGTCATACGTACTCCGCACCATCATGTTTTTGTTTTGGTTTATTTTAATGCATTAATTAATAGAAACAAAGGTTGCTGCGTTGTTTAATTGTCATGGGTTTAAGTACAGTTTTTGTACTATAAACCAGTATTTCATATTATATGATGATAGATGGCTTTATTTAAAACATTATGTTTCATTAACACTGGAATTCTAATTTCTTTTTTCTTCCTTCTGATTTTTTTCTCTTAAAATTTTTTGTATTTAATTCTAGCCCTTTCTCCTATATATATTCATACTTTTTATTATTTACTAATAATATAAATCGACTATATTTCAATGTAGGTAGTCATTTTCAAGTTACTATTATGAGGCAAGCAGACACAAAACGCTAGTTATTGTAAGGGTATTGTTTAACCGCCATGGAGTGAAATCAAAACAAATAGAGGAACAAACGTATTATCAGATTTGAATTGTGAATAGTATGTTCTCTACCGTATTTCCTGTCAGAGAATAACACCGCTGAAATGTATATACGTATCTTCGTGTTACTACCTTTGTTCAAAACGTTTCAGTAACCATTATCCACTGGTTTAGAATATACACAAGAATTTAGGCATTTAATTAATACTGATAATACTGAAAAACCATAAAGGATAATAATAGTTATGCCTTTTATATTGGACAGAGTGGGAGAGATAGGAGCTAGGTTATCCCATAATGAGGGAAGAGTTCGATGTAATTTTAAAAAACTTAAAGAATAATAAGGCGCCAGGTGTAGATAGGAAACAGGGGGAAATTCTAAATCATGCAAAACAAGGGGTTAGAGATCGTATGTTTAAACCAGTTAGTTACATTTACGAGACTGGCAAAGTACCAGAGGATTATAAACGGAACGTGGTAGGGAAGAATTATTAGGGGAAGATCAATTTGGGTTTAGAAAAAATAGAGGAACGCGGAAGGCCATTCTAGCTTTACGGGTAACAATAGAGAAAAAGATAGAAAAAGGAAAGAGTGCGTACATAGGCTTTGTCGATTTAGAGAAAGCGTTTGACAATGTCAAATGGGACAAGATGTTAAATGTACTTAAAAACGTAGGGATGAGTTACAAAAATAGAAGCGTGATACTTGTAGGGATAGGTATACAGGGGCAAAAGATTAGTATGCTTAGATTTGCAGATGATATAGCAGTATTAGCATTTAGCAAGGAGGAGTTAGAGATAGCTTTAAATAAAATTGATGCAGTATTGAAAAAACAGTAGTGTATGAAAATAAATAAAAATTAAACAAAAATACTGGTATGCAAAGGAAGAAAGAGTAGGAAAAGAGCGAATATAAAGATAGGGGACGAAAAAATGACCAATTTTAGGTATCTAGGAAGTCAGATAAGTCAGGACGGTAGGAGCAGTAGAGATATAAAGCAAAGGATAGTAGTCACTTCTATGTTCGAGAACGGTTAATATACAAATTCGAGACAGGTTGTTGAAGGTGTATGTTTGGAGCGCGGCGGAAAAGAGAAGCTTAGAAACGTTCGAAATTTGGTGGTACAGACGAATGATGAGGATACCATGGATAGAGAGGGTTAGAAATGAAGAGGTATTAGAAAAAATAAAAGAACAGAGGACCGTATGAAAGTCAATAACAATTTGGCGAGATAGGTTGGTAGGATAGCTTCTCAGGCATGAAGGTCTAGTCAGAGACATATTAGAGGCAGAAACGGGAGTTAGGAGGGATAGAGGTAAACCTAGAATAGATTACTGTTTGCAAATAGTTAAGGATGTGGGTTGTTTTAGTTTTAGGGAAATGGGAAGATTAGCTCAAGATAGGAAAGAGTGGAGGTGCGTGTCCAACCAGTCTTAGCACTGACGAGTTTATGATGATGGGAGAGATATTAGTAGCATAGTAAAAAGACAACAGACAGGCTCCTCAAAATATTGCGCCTTTTCTGTAAATGAAAATAACTTTGTAGTCCTTGAACTTTCCTTATGGTTTTTAAGAAGGCTTTCGTGAAAAAAGTTTTATTATTATAGTTGAGTTTTCACGTCACGTGTATTACTTTTTCAAGTTCTTTTTACACGATACATCTTATCATAAAATTGAGTGTATCACATTTTAACGGGAGCGAATAAAAATTAGGTTTGTTGCCGAACTTTTATATTTTGACAGAACTTTTACTTCCTTTTTTAATATTCGAATATACATAAACGTTCCAGTGTTTTCTATTCTACTCTGTTTAATGGCCTTCAGTAAATGCATACTTAACAATAACATAGGGGTAGTTCGTTTTTGAATATAAAAAATTTATTCTAGTTTATCGTTCTTCTCCAAAAAAAATTTATCTGTTGAGATTATAAACTTTGTGGGTTTGTTTACGCAGGTCCTTTAGGACCTTGTTGAAATATTAACGCGTCAACTATTTTATGTCAAAGTGACTCCATTTGAAACGTCTCAGCCCACTTTATGGGATCGTAAATTCGAATAATCCTACCAACAACTTCCGTGTAAAGAAAATAAAATCGAGTAAAAACTGTATTTGTGAGATAAGCGCATAAAAAAAACTGACACTTCAAGAATAAGTTTTAACAAGACAAATAGACACGTATTAACAAAATTTGACGGTAGTTTTCAACTTGTTATAGGGCGGGGAAAATATATTCCTGTACGTGACTGTTTTTGATGGGAAACTCACCGCCAAAACGGAAGTGTGGGTCAACATTTTAAAAGAAGGTGATAAAAACAACGGAGGACGTGCTTCTTCATCAAGAAACGGTCCGATGAGGCCGAACCTCTTTTCTACATTCAACAGGGGTACTCCTCCTCCAGCTATTGCCAACAATCCGCCACCACATCCCGGTTTACCTATTTTCCAAAAGAAATCAACTTTAGTTCCAAACTCTGAAATATCAAAAGTTCATCTTCAACTCATCAACTCCACAACTACACGATCAACAACTTCTGGAGATGTCGAATATAAAACAAGGGATATTGACTTGAAACAGGGTGATAGTAACCAATTGGAAGAGAAAAATTCACCCAAAGATGCTGCATCTACAGCAGACGAGTCCTTGAAGGCTGCCCAGGATGTTAGCGTCACTTTGGTACCTGTTGTCATTGTTTGTGGAATTTTTTTGGCCGTTGCGGTCCTTGCTGTCGTTTTAAGGAAGAAAATATGCTGGGGAAAAATTAAAAAAGCAGGAAATGATAAAGTAAGTTTCTGTTGAGGTTTTGAGAAGCTTTAAATCGAAATTTTTATTTTGTTAAACTTCATATGTTTCTTTCTTGAGCCACAATTAAATATTTTCTCATCTAGTTTCCGATTTAAATAGATATACATAGAGATACCGTAGCCAATTTATAATTCAATTTCGTTATATTTTTCAGGAGAAAGAATCAACCAGAGATATCGCACTTCGCGACGACCCTTCGTTAACAATGCAACATTGGAGAGGCCCGAGAGCGTTTAATAATCGATATGAACCCTGGGACGGGGAATCCCACGTTCAAGTAAGTTAACGTTACGTTATGATAAAATATAAAATCTCGACGTTTCAAATTCGTTGTTCCTTTTCCTTTCAGGCTTCTAGTCAATTATCTGTTCCGCCAAAGACAGGAGACCCCTGGGAATTCCCGAGACACAGGCTGAAAGTTTTCAATATATTGGGAGAAGGCGCGTTTGGACAAGTGTGGAAATGCGAAGCAACAGATATTGATGGTGAGTATGGGTTTTCGTTTCAGTGCTACGCATTAAAAGGAAAATATGCTTCAAAATATAGAAAGCTATCAGATATTGCTAAAACATGTTTTCGTAAATCTTAATGCAGGCGTTCGAAATATTTTGATGTTATGTAAAAATATTGACATTGACTAAAATTTATTAAATTCAAAATTCAGAAAATAGTTTATACCACAAATTATTTGACCTTTTAATACGTTATTATAAATTTCTAATATTCATAAACCCACAAATCATTTAACTACTGTGTTACAGTAATTGTAAAGGAATGTACTATACATAGGGCAAACGGGATGCTCAATTAAATAGCGTCTTCTTGAACAGAAAAAATCTATGATTCACTATTAAAAAATACAACTATATCTAACGATCCTTTCTTAAGATTTAAATAACTTCCAATTACTTCGTTCATCAAACGATGTCAAAAACCTACCAACATTACTAGAGTAAAATGTGACATTAATTTTTAGTTGCTTTTATTTTCTCTTATATTTTAGTTCACAAAGTGATAAACTTAAACACAATTATGAACATTAGTAGTTACATGTTCTTGTTTGCGTAAGTTTAAAATGCTCACTACACTGAGGATTAACAATAGAACAACTGCTGCAAATGTCTAACCAGCATTAATTGAATGAATTAATTGTTGGCATTTATTCAGTAAGTTGAACAATTAAAACTTAGTAGTATTACATTAGAGATCTCTTATTCTGCTTTCTATATCTTAAACTTCCTCTTAATTAGAATAGGTCTTCATTCGGTTTCTAAACTTTCCAAATCGTGTAGCTTTTATTACTGAAATTACAAAAGTACTTTAAATTGTTCTGATATTGCAGTTTAAAACATTTTCAAATTTCAATTCTGTTATTATATCGTCGTCCCATGAAAAATCCTATCGTTAATTTTGGACGCGAGAACAGTTACGTATAACATACTCGTGAGTAGGTAGTATCTACCAAATAAAAAGTAGAACTGCAAAAAATTCAGTAGGTATCATCATCTTAAGGTCGTCAGTCCTAAGACTGGTTGGACACTCACCTTCACTCTTTCCTAACCTGAGCTAATTTTCACATTTCTCTAAAACTAGAACAACCCACATCCTTAACTATTTGCGAACAGTACTCCCGTGTCACCAATATATATTTGACTAGACCTTCATGCCTGAGAAGTTGTCCTACTAACCTATCTCGCCTATTTCTTCTCGACTTCCATAGAGTTCTCTGTTCTCTTACTCTTTCTACTACCTCTCCATTTCTAACCTTCCCTATCCACGGTATCCTCATCATTCACCTATAACACCACATTTCGATCGCTTCTAACCTTTTCTTTCCTGCCGCGCCCACTGCCCATGTTTCGCACCCGTACAGCGCCGCGCTCCAAACATTTCGCTTTAACAACCTTTTTCGATTTTCTAAATTAACCTTTCGCAAACATAGAAGTGACTTCTTTTTATTGAAGGCGACACGACCCTGCGCTATCCTCTGCTTTATATCACTACTACTCCTTCCGTCCTGACTTATCTGACTTCCTGGATACCTAAAATCAGGCACTTCTTCTAATTTTTCGTCTCCTATCTTCATATTCGCTCTTTCCCTAATTTTTCTTCCCTTGCATAATAGTATTTCTGTTTTATTTTCATTTATTTTCATACAGTAATCTTTTGTCAGTACCACTTGACCTCCTTGCTAGATGCTTCTAGTATCATCTGCAAATCTAAGCATACAAATCTTTTGTCCCTATATCTATCCCTACAGTTGTATTATCTTTAATGATGTTGATCGCGTCTTCGATGTACAGATAATAACCGAGTCAACGTATTCCAAATGTACAATATGTATATTATATCTGATGATTCGTACTTAACAATAACCTGTTGTTTAATAATCTTCTATTTTTTTAATTGTTACCTTCGTTTACTTAAACGCACGGAAAATGTAGTTTTGTTCTTGTTGTAACAGCTTTTATATAACGTCTAATTATCTGCTGTGCTTTTGTATTGTAACAAAGTCCAGGAAATATAAATTTAGGCAATAAATTAGAGATAGAGAAAGAGCTTTCATTCATCTTTGTAGCTTTATTCTTAAATCGTTTTATCCCACGATGTGTCAAATATCACTCTGTGTTCTAGTCTTAAACTAATTAATCTTTGTTTAAAATTAGTAGAACTGTTTACTGCCACTAACAACTACTGTTTAAATGTCACTAATTGAAACTAAGTAATCAGTGAACAGTAATTGAGAAGCTTTTTTCAAAGATATTGGAAAAAGTTCAATCTATTTAAACGGTTACGAGTCGATTTTAATTATTTGATTTTTTAAACGGAGACTTTCACGGCACAGAGAAAGACGTAAAATACATTACACGATTACACAACTGAGAACCACCCTCTTTAAATAAAATATGCTTTTACAAAACGTTAAAATAATAATAACATATTTTTAGACTACTATTTTAAGGTAGAAAGATTTTTGGCAGAATATTTACTGCAAACATACAGCCATGCTGAGATTTTCCATTTAAAAGACAAAAGCTAATGGAGTACTAATTGACAGCAAATTGAGAAATACCTTTCTTCTTTGCAGGCAAAGAAGGAGTTTCCATTGTAGCTGTAAAGACTTTGAAGGAAAATGCGTCAGAAAAGGAACGTTCTGATTTAATATCCGAATTAAATGTAATGAAAACTTTGGAAGCTCATCCAAACGTTGTCAGGTACTTCGCCTTTCCTTTTTGATTCTAATTTAATTTAAATCAGTAAATGCATGGGACAATTTCTTCTATAGGTACATACATAAATTCTAATGAATTCCATGAATATCGGCAGTCTAATTTCAGAGATATCTGCAAAATTTTTTCGTCAAACAAATTAAAGTCAGTCAGCGGCTAGATTTGCATTGAAAATTCATGTGAAACAAATCCAAAATGTTCACGTCAATTGTTCGAAATACAGTTTGAATATTAAACACCTTTCGTGATGCACAAAATAAAAGAATACAAAATTTTTTGTATTTGGTGAATGAAACTGGAATATTTTACCACAATTTGAGTTTTGACATTAAATTAAAGTTATTGTTCCTTGGGGGGATACTCAATAAAATAATTCTTCCTTTGAATGTGTAAAAACAAGGCGATGTCTCGCAAATTTACTTCACGAANATGGCTTTATTTAAAACATTATGTTTCATTAACACTGGAATTCTAATTTCTTTTTTCTTCCTTCTGATTTTTTTCTCTTAAAATTTTTTGTATTTGGTGAATGAAACTGGAATATTTTACCACAATTTGAGTTTTGACATTAAATTAAAGTTATTGTTCCTTGGGGGGATACTCAATAAAATAATTCTTCCTTTGAATGTGTAAAAACAAGGCGATGTCTCGCAAATTTACTTCACGAATTAAACGAATAAAAATATACATCTCGTCATTAGGTTACTTGGTTGTTGTACGGAGAAAGATCCAATTTTTGTTATTATGGAATTTGTGAGTAAAGGAAAATTGCAAAGCTACTTGAGAAATTCGCGAGCCGAAAGGTACTACAACAACATGCATGGTCAAAGCAAAACATTAACCTCCAGGGACTTGACTTCCTTTGTCTATCAGGTGGCTAAGGGAATGGAATTCTTATCAGCAAATGGGGTAAGTTATTTATTTCATCAATTTTCCTCGAGGTGCGATTTGAGATAGAATATGTATTAAATTTTCTACGATACGTAACTTTTACTACCATAAAGGGTGTTTTTTGTTGTGAGGAAATAAATATATGATGAAAGAATACTTTCTGAAAAATATAATTACAAAAGTGTATGCGTCTCTATGTGTTTTAAAAGCGTCAGTCTCTTCCTTTCAAATATTCCCAAAGTACATTAGAAAACTACTTTTAACTCACCACTCCAAACTATTGTACTTTTAGGTGATGTTCCTACCTTAATCTTTTCCACTGCATTCGTTTCTTTCTCCACCCTTTCTCACTTACTTTAGTTAGACGCTCTGAAATGAAATAGTTTCATTCAGAACTTTCCAGTCAACTTTAAGTATTACAAGAAGGGTTTAAATTTAGTTTCACAGATTATAAAGGAGTAAAGTTTATCACAAAAGGGTTCACCGTCTTCAAATAATTGTACAGGTCGGTAACGGTCTCGTACAGGGTGTCATATTAATTGCAATTCAAGATTAAATATCTATAATATGGGAAATACCATCATACGCCACATGTAGAGTGAATTCTACAACAAGGAAATGCTTTGGTCAGTAGATCCAGGATAAGCTTGCTTATTATACACAATATAGGTATTTAGGCGCTTTTATAAATTGTGACATAATTGGGTACTCAAAGTTTCTAAATAAATATTTCCCTTTTACTTCTACCTTCGGATTAAATTCTTCCAAAAGCAACTTCTTACCGGACTCAATAAATTACTTGCAGCATCCTAACAAACTGTGGGTCCTCGCCTGTAGTTGAGCTTCTCAGAACAACTTTAAAAATTACGTTAGGTCCCGAAGTTTTAATTGATCAGGAAAATACTCCATCTTAAACAATTAATTAGCTTTAANTAACCATGAAACGTGACTAACAAAGGATACAAAGTTTTACAACAGACGGTACTTCACAAATAAATAATATAGAATCGAATAGCTGTTTAAACATCATAAACAAAAATGCCTTTCTTACGCCGGTAATGGAATTCAAAATTTCTATGCATGAGATGCAACAAAGGGTGTTCCGAAACGAATGTAATAGGGTATATTTGAACAGGGTAAAACGTTGATCGAACATAGAAATTTAAATATCTTTGTACGAGTGAAAATACATAATTTGGTGAATGAGTAGATTTTCTTTTAGTCCCATCAAATTTCACCCTTTTCTCTGGAAACTGTTGTAAACTCATTAAAATCTATACTGTTGTATACTTATCGTATTTTTTTAAAGATGATGCCTTTAACCATTAGATTGCAAAACTGAAAAGGAATGTTTGCCTTTTGTTTTTGTAAAAAATCGAATGACCTATATAAAGGGTAAAATATAGCAGGATGTTTTTCAATTTTGCAGATAATTCACAGGGATTTGGCCGCAAGGAACGTCCTTATCACAGACGATCACATCTGTAAGGTTGCAGACTTCGGATTTGCTAGAGATGTCACGTCAACCTACGTTTACGAACGAAAAAGCGAAGGTACGCGAAAATATTATAAAATTTTGAATGAAAACATAAAAAATATGTAAATATAGGAAGTAGAAAAGTAGTCACAGCTTTGATTTGATCTGTGGAACTAAAATCTGTTTAATGATGTGATAATTTAATGTGCCAGTTCCATTATTGTTTGGATTGCTTTGTAGTACATCTTTTGTCGATGACGTAGTAATAATCGTCCAATGCTTTTACACTAGGCACATTTTTATTACCTTCATATAAAATAATTTAACGATTTAGCATTTCGAATCCCCTTGGAATTTTAAAAAGGGATTAATAAACGGAAGACAGAAATTTTTCGTATTGTGTTTACGGCGGGTTTAACGAGGATGCTAATTCTGAGGATTAGTAATTAAAAAAAGGTTTCCTTTAACATCTTGTCGTGACTCACTGTTGGTACAAGTCATTTATTTCATTTCCTAGAGCAAAACATCTTGCAATTAAACTGCAATTTGTTAGGATTCCAGGGAAAGACTAATTTCTTCAGCTGGATTGTTCCATATTTAAAATTTAAATTCGCACCACAAAAGAAATGAAAGACACGGATCTTTATTTTATTTTAATTTTAATAGTAACAGTCTTCACTATTACAAAAGACAGCAAATTAGTCTAGTACGAAAATACACCAAGTCTGATCAGTTTTCCTGAAAATTAAGGGAGAAGGTGCATGAAAAACAAATAGAATGGGCCATTTTGGTTCCATGATTTTTCATCTCCCGACATAATATCACCGGACAAAATATTCCCGACAAAATACCCCGGACAAAATATCCCCGTGACAATATATCTTAAGACTAAATATCCCTAGACAAAATATCCCTCCCACCCTAAAAATCGCTATAAGAAATTTTTTCCAACATTTTATTCAACCTAACCCTATCAAACTTGCGCCATACTACCTTGCCGTACGTTCCCTTCCTTACCAACCACACCTCACATGATCAAACATAATACAATCCAACCCAAGTCAATCCAGCGCAACCTAACCCTAACCTAACCTAACCCAGTCAAACTTGCGCCATACCATTCCTTACAGTAGCCTAACGCGACCCAAAAAACGTTCCCCGTCCCTCATCGGCATATCCCCGGCGGATTTAGCCGATCGTTCATTTTTTTTTTATTATTATTAAATAAANATGAATTTTATATTATTTATTGGAGTATCGCTTCGATAATTTATTATTGGGGCTTTTGTTCGGTGATATTTTGTCTAGGGATATTTTGTCACGGGGATATTTTGTCACGGGGATATTTTGTCCAAGGATATTTTGTCACGGGGATATTTTGTCCAGGGATATTTTGTCACGGGGACATTTTGTCGGGGGATCAAAACGCCTGATACGGCCATTTTGGACTACCCAGTGATAAACATAAACATGGGGGCAATGATCTTACCGAAAGTCTAAAAAGCTCCGACAATGACGACCAGGATAACCTAACGCAATTGTGCAATGCGGCGTCGCTACTTGTTATCGTGGAATTTCGTACGCGAGCATGGGCAGGGAAGGAATGCACTGTCGACTATTTCGTACAATTCGTAAAAACAACATGGGTGTAATGCATACTGATCAGACATAGTACATAAAATTATTTATTTAAACATTGTTTTCGACTACGTATTTAAATAAGTGAGTGCTACTGTTACTGTTAGGGGTGCAAATTCTCCCCAATCAGCGAGAACTAACAAGCAAATACACCGGTGTTGATTCCGCGTCCGAATCAACCCGAATTTTTGTTAGATGTGCTCTCGATGGTCCAAAAGAAGCATAAATTCAAAATAAAAGAAATTTATAGAGTTTTCCTAAAAAATTATTACCAGTTGCCAGATATAAATATTTCATTGTTCCTTTTCAGGACGATTACCAATACGTTGGATGGCCCCAGAGTCCCTGTACGATAATATATTTTCTGTGAAGTCTGACGTGTGGAGCTTCGGTGTTCTTATATGGGAAGTCGTAACTCTGGGCAGTACGCCGTATCCTGGCCTTTCAGCAGCCGAGGTTATGAAAAGGGTACGTGCACGTTGCAATAATTCTTTTCCGTCAAACTTACAAGTTGTTTAGGCGCGATAAAAACTTTCAAAGTATTACCGCAATGCAGGTGTAGCAACCAAAATGTTGTGCATTAAATTAAAACACTAACAACTACACCAACTATAAAGAGAATACAAAATGGGATTTGTAGCAAATGTCTGCATGTGGCGACTAATATGCAGTCTGCAGTTATTTAGTAGCCTGACTGTTTAGATTAAGTTAGGTTGTGTATTTTGCCGGAACTGTACATGGCGTGCTGATGGGATCAAATAACTTCGAAATCGCGATTTAATTCTAATAGTTCCGATAAAATATTTCCCCAAGATCTTATAAGCCTTTTCCTAGCTAATTTACAATCAATATTAAATTTTGAAAGCCAAAATAAGAGATACGAATATGATTAAAATTGACGTAGATACGTGCAGACAATTGCAGGCACCATTACAATAAACAAAACTAGTTGTTATAATGTCAATGATGAATCTAGGAAAACGAAATAATAAAATACTGTTGTTTGTTAAACGTGAAAATTCATTTTATTAGAACAAACAGCCATTAATCGCTCTTGATTGAAATTTCCCTCGAAATATTCCGTTTATTTACCTAATTCACATTTTTTAAACTAAATTCAATTAAAACAATGAAATTAATGTATCATCACCGTTTGAATGTTCTTTTACTACTTGAATGAAATTCATTTTGAAGTAAATAAATTAAATGCATACTGTCTATTGGTTTTTGTTGTCGGGTTTCCTGACTGTTGTTTTTGGAAGAAGTAATTTCAAATAGGATTAACTCCTCAGTTAAGTATAACGTTTACTTATCATTACATAGTATAAAACAAAGTCGCTTTCCCGCTGTCTGTCCCTATGTATGCTTAAATCTTTAAAACTACGCAACGGATTTTGATGCGGTTTTTTTTTAAAGATAGATTGATTCAAGAGGAAGGTTTATATGTATAATACATGCATAATATAGTAGGGAAACACTGATAATTTTAGAGGTTTCTAATGTGATGTCGTAAATAAACACATTTTTTGCGCTTACATTGCAAACGCTGGCTGAACCCTACGAGATAG
>NW_020438900.1:836775-868534 GCF_000699045.2 Agrilus planipennis
GAGGTTTCTAATGTGATGTCGTAAATAAACACATTTTTTGCGCTTACATTGCAAACGCTGGCTGAACCCTACGAGATAGATCAAAATAATGTACTACAATATTGTACATCTTAAAAGGGTTTACAAAAAAGTCCGCGATGGTATATGTCTATCTCTTAGGGATAACCCACAGTAACCATTTTTATCCTTTACTTTTTATGAGAAATAATGACTTATTTACGAAGCGATTGTAGGCAATACAGCATTAATTCTTATCTAATTAAGTACTTTTAAATAGATTGTGCATTTAATATAGATCAATATGGCCCTTTACATCATGTAATTTAAATTAATATTTTCGAAGATATTACAGACTTAAAATGCAGGGACATAGCGGTTGTGGCGGTACCGGCCGGGAGGCCGGTTTGTATTGTCTAATGACAAAAAAACATTGAATGTTGTATATAAAGACATTCTGTAGTATATTTAGTATGTCCAGGGGTATCTTTTGAAGATTTCCCCTTCTCGATAATAATCTAAACAAAACAAAAATATACATATTTAGTATTAGCATTGCACCCGTGTGAAGCTGGGGTTGGTCGCTAGTTATAATTAAAACAAAAATGATAAGCAAACCGTAGAAGAAAAGCTATGCATACGTAAGTATTCAAAATTCATCCGGGGAACTAAAATAAAATAGAAACACTTGTTTAAACTGTACGTAATATTTTGACAAGCGGTAAGGGTTATGGTAATCCTTGTTTGTGATGCTGCTCTTTCGAATCAAAGTTTTCTGGCAGCTGTTTTCCTGGGGTTAATAATTCCGAAACTCTAAAACTTTCTACAAACACACCACACCATGTAAAATTTAGCAGAGCTCTCGCAATCTGTCGTGTATTCATATTTTTGCTTTGTTTGCAAAGCCGAGACATTATTTCTCGAAGAATCTCTTTCATTTTGACATTTATAAAAACGTTATGAACTTCATTCAATTTGTTGGATTCTCTTTTACATAGGTTTAGATAAAAAGTTACTATATTCAATTTAATTTAAAGGTAAATTTTATACAAAGAGCCGCATATAAATGTTAAAGGAATAATAAATGCCACGTCTTTTAGTAATCGCTCTAATGTGAATCTACTTTTTAAAATACGTTAAAAATTGATATTTTCTTCTATTCCAGTTCTTAATAAAAATATGTTTTTTATAATTGTAGTAGAGGATTTTATGGGCAAATGAAATCACAAAAGAAAAACTCTAGCAATTTTCATAGGTAGTAGCAGAAAACCCTTTGAGATCAAATAAGCATCTTGCCTTTGATGTTGTCTTGGTTTACAAGCAAAGGCAAGACCGATAGATCATTGGCACTTGCGCCAGCCATAATCATAAACCTTGCATCTATTCCAATTAAGAATTAATTGTAAACCAATGAATGCTGGAAAATTATGCCATTAATTTTGTGTTCTATGTAGAAAAATATAAATCTAACCATTCTCAAGACTGAGGACTCTATGGTGATGATGATGCAGACTATTAATAAGAAATAGGCGAGATAGGTTGAGAGGATACCTCCTCAGACATGAAAGGCTATTCACAATGAGTTAAGGATATGTACGTATCATGCTCTAGTTTTAGAGATAGGAAAGAGTGGTGGTGTGTATCTAACCAGTCTCAAGGCTGATGACTTTATGATGATGACTCAGATAGGTTGGCAGGACACCTTCTCGAGCATGAAGGACTAGTGAGAGCGGAAACAAAAGTTAAGAGAAGTTAACCCAGATTAGATTACTGTTTACAAATAGTTAAGGATGTGGGATGTTGTAGTTTTAGGAAAATTAAAATTTTAGCTCAGGAGTGTGTGTGTTCAACCAGTCTCAGGACTGGCGACCCGATGGTGACGATAATGATGATAATGATGGTGTAGAAAAATATGTTCTTAGCTTCACATCATTCATATGGACAAACCCATTGTCTGTGACCTTCCCAGCAATTTGTTGAAATGTTATTATTAATCGTTGTTTCTCCGCGAAAACATCGATGATTTAAGTCTAAAACAGGGGTAGTTCATAAATGTCTTTCCTCTGGTTAGCAGTGATTCATGCGACGGAGAAATAGGTGTATAGTTTAAGCTTCCCTAGTCTATTTACTAAACAAATCTCTGGGAGGAAATTGAGTTAGTTGTTTTGTTGCAGGTCCGAGACGGACATCGATTAGAAAAACCGGAGCACTGTCGCAGGGAGTTGTACAACATAATGTACTACTGTTGGGATAAAGACCCTAAAGAAAGGCCAACGTTTAGTGAGTGTATAGAGTTGTTGGAAAAGCTTCTTATGACAGAGACTGATTATATTGAACTCGAAAGATTCCCGGACCATTCTTATTACAACATGCTCAGTCTTAGCGGAGAAAAAGTGTAAAAAAAAAGTGCGATGGTGTAAAAACATTTCTTATTTCAATTTAAACATTAAAAACATTCGTTAAATAAAAAAATGTGGCAAATCGGGTTGCTAAAATTTTAAATAACACATTTTCAACAAGCAAAAACTGCTTTCAATGAGTCGCAGAATGTTCGTGCCGAAAACCAAATTTGGTTTTGAAAAATAAACAAGTACCTAACTGCCTCACCTAATAATAAAAGAAGAAGAAGAAATCTAAAATCGGAAAGAGTAAATACTGAAGGTAAGATTCTACTATAGGAAAAAGAATAGGATATTTTTTTGTACTTACTATTTGTGTGATTTTTTATTTATTTGTAATATTTCCGTTTCGTTTTTATTTATTAGTCCAATCTCATTAAATGTACCTAATTAACCAAACAATGAATTAATATAGACTTTATTTCGCAACGTATCATTAAAAACAAACTATTAATTGCAAGTTTGCATTTTTTATGTATCCAAAAGTTATTATAAAGATGTATCGATATGTCTACCAATTTGTCTTAAAAGCTTTTCCGCAGGTTCCTAACGAAATACCTATTGACTGTATAATTTTTATAATGAAACTCGTTAATTAAGAAATTAAGATAAAAGAACTACGTACGTATTAGAAACATATGTACCTATAAACGATAAAAATACAAGCATACATAATATATAATATAATACTGTCAATAAAAGTTTGTGATACCATTGTTAGGATAATTCATTTAATTTTTTATGTTTTTTTTCTNATTATTCAAAATGTATGTGCAACGTTAAATGAACTTATATGTATATTTCCAGGAAGACTAGACGTACGCTTAACGTACGGTGCAATCCGTAAAAACATCACCAAGTTGAATTCGTTTGTACACTGCGTAGTAGGGTAATGCGCATCCGATTCGCTGCGTTGGCAAGGAGATTGATGCGCGGTCGCTCATCGCGCAGCGTACGAACACGTTTTTAATCCCTTATTAGGGTTGATACCTTTTAGACTAATTCACTTCGAGTTGTTATTGTTCATATATCTGGCGGGATATCGCCATTATTGTTTTTCTTTATAAAAATCTACTACCGTTTACAAAGATTTTTAAATTTTCTCAAACCTTATTATTTTACCATGGAAAGCGTACCTACCTACGTATTTGTGATATTGCACCAAAAGTTCTGTTACTATTCAAACTCTTGAAAGTTTTGACCATAAGAACCAATTGCTAAATGTTTTGTACGTAAAAGTTTCGTTCAAATTCAAAACTAAAAGTGGAGTTTCTACTCCATCAGATAACTAAAACTTTCCAAGTATCGTGAATTAACTGCATTCTAAGTTAATCAGCACGTTACTTTTTATAAGAGGACGGAAAAGGAGAAGAATTTCCCAGTCAATCCCGACTTTAATATCCCGAATAACTGCACTTTAGATTTTGCTTTGTTTGAATCCATAAATCTAGTGTTCCTTAGCTATTAATATCCGAAGGCTTTTCTACCTTTGGAGTTAAAGTAAAATCTTTGAGGCGCATACCCTAATAACTTCTTGGTTGTATTTCGAAATGTGATAATAATTTAGATGCACAGGTGCATAATAAATTATCGCTTAACGAGAAAATGAAGGCAGTTATGCAAATTGTTGAAATTTATTATTCTTGGCTCAGTTACAATATTGTCTATCTGTAGGTGAAACATTTTGAATTATTCAGCTAATCTCTACTGTAATAACTTTGTAACGAATTTTCTAGTGTATTTTATGTATTATCATAACGGGTATTATATTCAACTAATTTATTTTACGGAATAACTCGTACAGAACACAAAAGCTTCCAGAACTTTCCTAAGTTAAATAGAAAATTTAATCATTTAATTATTGAAATTCTGACTTTGTTGCAAATAGATACATGGAATTGGCTTTCTTTCTTTTCTGAAAGCGATAGTTTGCTTCGAATAATTATGGAGAAGAGAGGTGACGAAGTCTGTAAGCGACAGGCTTCCTCCTTCAAATTTAATTTATCACCTTGACAAAGGCAATTAGAACAATCCCTAAGTTTAAATTGAATTGAACATGCGCTTCCAGCTTCTGTAATGAATTTCTTAGGACAATGAGAACCCCACTTTAAGTTGTGCTCATTAAAAAAAAAAAAATAAAAATCATCAATAATTTTAATTGTTTAAAGTTTGTACCTCAATTATGCAACTCTAGTTTTGGTAAAGCTTTGAAGTAGACATTTATAGCTTTTAGAGTATTGTTAAAAAGTATATACCAGTTGTTTATTACAAGGATACTCTGGAGAGACTACGAATAATTATTATTTTTAATAACTACCATTCTTAAGTTGTTTCGTGTAGATAACCGTATAATTAGCTTCATTAGATTGTACATTGCTTAGGAACTAGGGATAGAAGCTTGTTTGTTTTTTAAGTCGAACCTTAAGGGTTGTTTTTTTACACAATGTATATGTATACGAGGTCAGTTCAAGAAGTATCGCGAATTTTGTGTTTTTTCACAAATTATTTATTTATTCATGAACATTTATTTTGTCCCCTTCAAAGTAATCCCTACCAGATATTATACATTTGTGCCAACGTTTCTTCCAATCCTCGAAGCACTTCAAAAAATTATTTTTTGTGATCTTGTTCTTGCTCCTCCTTCGATGCCGTCTTTATCTCCTCAATTGTAATGTAGCGTTGTCCTTTCATCGGCCTCTTCAGTTTTGGGAACAAGAAAAAGTTACAGGGGGGCAGATCTAAGGAACACAAAGGCTGCGGCATTATTTTGGCTAAAAATTCGCGCCCAAGCAACGATGTGTGAGCAGGGACGTTATCATGGCGCAAAAGTCAATTTTTGTTTTTCCACAAATCCGGGCGTTTCTGGCGGATTGCTTTGTGCAAATTGCGCGTAACTTGTAGGTAATATTTCTTATTGACCATTCTACCTTGTGGTAAGAACTCATGATGCATCATGCCCCTGCAATCGAAATCGGTCAGTCGATGTTGGCACGTGCGGCAGCTTCCATTGCGATGATTGAGCTTTGGTTTCCACGTCATAACTATGAACCCATGATTCGTAACCAGTTATGATCCTCTGGAGAAAATTTTGGTTGCCGCAGACTGAGTTCACAGCTCCTTAGCAATCGAATAAAATAATTCGAAGTGGTCTGTATTCCGTCGAAACTGCCAGATGCGGATCGCGATTTCGATCTTTTTGGATCTCATCAGCGCGTCGCAGACAGCTCCGACAGAATACGTAATCCTAAAATGTAGCACCGTACTACAGATGGCGTTCACCGCGCCATTTGTGGTATTTACTAAAACGCGCTGTTAAGGTAAAAGTTGGTCTGTGTTCTGTCCGAGCGGTCTGCGATGAGATTCAAAAAGATTGAAATCGCGATCCGCGTCTGGCAGTTTCGACACAATACAGACAATTTCGAATTATTTTATTCTATTATGGTAACGTGCATATCACGTTGAGCTTAGCTACACCGGGATTCGTTTCAGCAAGTAGATATCCATATATTTAAATGGACCTTGTTGGATCATACGTAATCCTAAAATGTAGCATCGTACTACAGATAGCGTTTACCGCGCGATTTGTGGTATTTTCTAAAACCTCTTTAGCAATGTTAATGTGATGCTGCTTTTGGTCGAAATTGAGCAGATTCTTTGATCAATTTTTTGGAATAGGCAAAAATCTAAATCGAGCCAAAACAACTGTCAAAAATTAACTAAACATTCAACATGGCACAACTTGTCGGTATAAATGAAAGACACGAGTACCAACATAACGCCACCAAGAAAACGAAAACCGAATATACGTAAAAATTCGCAATACTTTTTGAACAGACCTCATATATTTCAGAGAGCGGTTATGAAATAAACAGTTGTTTTTTTGAAAAAATGTCAATTTCCTCAGTGAATATGATAAACAAAACTGCAAAAGAATCAATTTTCAACTAACTAGAGCTTTACGGATATAAATTTTTTTACACGTGGACTTTATTTGGTTTTCATTTTTTAAGTGAATAAATAATAAAAGATAACATACCCTAATAACGTTCAGAATTAACTGTGTCGGTTTTTTTATGATCATTCAAGTATTACATAAGCTCCAGTTGGGGGTGGGGGAGTCTTTGCTTTGCTTGTTTTCGATAACATGGGAAACGGTGGGGTCTCGATCGCTATTACGTCAGCAACGGACGGGGTAAAATATTTTTTGATTGGAAAGGGTCGAATTTGATTTCGTCTACTGCATAGAGTATTTATTTCAACATAAACTTATTTTCGCATGTTTACATAACACTAATTAAACTAAGCCTTTTCGATACAGGGCAATTACAACATGAATATTAACTAAAATACTAAAATCTTTCCTTTTTTATATTAACAATCAAAAAAAAAACATAAAAAACAAAAGTGTCCCTTCTCCCATACATTACTATCACTCCCCGATATTCTTCCCTTTTCTTTCTTTTTGCATATACATTTAAAACTGATCAGACTATTCCCTTTCTCACTTATCACGTCACTGTACTCATCATAATCCTTACATTCTTCATCATTTCCCAATACAAGCATCAAAATTTCCTCTCCCAATCCACATATTCTACCTACATAACCCTCAATCCTTCTTTTGCCAACAACCAAACACTTTGCTATCACATCAATCTCTTTTAGACATTTTAAATACCCTGGCATACAATGATCCTGTCAGCTCACCCATATCCAATCCTTTATGCGTCGTACGTATGTTAATTTATCAATTTTCTTCAGATTCTCACCACTTATCATTTCACTACACCTAATCCACATTATCTCATCTACACACATATCCATCCTTCCTCATTCATTTAAATGATTCTGACTTACTTTCAATTCCTTTAATGCTTCCTTTCTTTCCTGCACATGCCTGTTTTTTGCACCTACATATTTCTAATATTCTTCCCTAATTCTACTTTCCCTTCTTAATACTTATATCTCCTTTTTTTTTTTGGATTTTTCAACTTTTTGAAGTGAAACTTCTTTACGCACGGTAGGATAAGTTCGTTTCATGCGAGTTGCTATGTAACGAAATCATGCAACGGATGTCCCCCTCTACTCGGCCACGTACCTAATCGAGTTCGTAGTGGGGATCGGTTGAGCCGTGAGCCCGCTTCAATGCAACGTTCGTTACAGGCAACTTCGGCATGTACAGTGGAAAATTTAAATTCATAATGTACAAATAATACCATTACCTAAACTTAACTTCCTTAACCCCTGTCCCGGTATGTTTGTGTCATTGAAGAAGTTTTACTTCAGTAGCGTGATGTATAATTACACGTTGTATTTTCATACTTAATTACTCTTTTTCTAGCTTCATCAACCAATTTGATTTCCCTTCTAATAACATAATGTGGTGTCTAATTTAAATATTCATCTTATATTATATGAAACACTTTTTCATATTAATATTCATTTTATATATTTTCTATAGGTATATATTCTTCACCCTCTATCCCCAAATTTCGACTGCATAAAATATCACACATTTTACTAATGCATCAAATAATTCTTTCTGTTGTACCAGTCATCCTTACAAAGCCTTTGACCTATTCCCCGTATCATTCCTATTTGTGTATCTATTTCTTTATTATATTTCGTCTACTAAATTAATCTTTTCTATATACATATAACATTGTAGAATAATTGTCAGTTAAACTTAGGTACATGAAGACGATAGTAACAGCCAGGCGACAGTCTTCCATTGTCATTTATTAGTTTGATCATAGTTTCGTGGATCACATGCGCCGTTTTTATTGAAGATACAGAGAGCCCTTGACGCTCTTCCACCAGTGGTTCCGCAAGCGTCGTCTTGTACATTCATATTATTTTCCGGCGACCTGACAGCGCAATTGTTTCCGAAAGTTTCGAACTTTACAATTATTCACTTTTCAAGAATTAAAAGTTAACGAACAAATCAAATATTAAAATCAAAAGTGGAACCGGTGTTGTTTTCTGCCGCAAGTCGGATAAGTTCAACTGAAATATTCATAGTTGTGAAAATAATTTTCGTTGGATTGTTTTTTGGTTACGGCATATATATGTAAATAAATGGGTTAAACTGGATTTCTGCATGGTTAATGGTAAGTTAAAACCATTAAATATGTATATTTTGATTCAGAATTATTAAGATTAGGCCGTTGATCACTTTATTTGAGAGCCTTTGAAAAAGAAAAATCGGTTCCAATATCGAAACAAAAACATTAGCAACTCTCTCAAATGAGAAATAAATATGTCAAAGTAACTCCTGCTTTATTCAGATCAATTTACCTATATAATATACTTTTTGTAGAGGTTGGATACGAAGTCATAAGCTTGGATAACTGCATAGGTTCTGCTGTTTTCATAAGTACAATTTATTAGAAATAGAAAGAAAGAAATTTCCGTGGTTATAAAAATAGTTTATGACAAAACCTTTTCAGTGATAAATCGGATTTTTATAAATTTGAATCAATTTGTACTCACCATCGGATCATGTAGAAATACTGCCTGTTATAAATATGCGGGTAGTTTCGCAGCAGCACACGCTTTTGATTTAATTTTTGATTACCTGACAATAAATTTTGTTAATTAAAACAACGCCCTTTATTAAATAATGATGTTGCTACGTGTCAAATGGTTTTTGTTTATTACTTCTGGTGAGGGTTGCTAAACCTCTGTGTCATCGTATTACCAGTGGGAATATCAACACGAAGTAATTTAAAGTAATAGGTAATTTTGTGAGCGAAAGTTTGCTTGTAGATATTTGCATTGAAAGTTTACCTCAAGTGGTTTCGTGTTTATGAAAATGTCTTCTTACGTTAATTATATTTATTATTGATACAAAATTTGGTTCGCTCACAGTTGAGAGTAACGGAAAAGACGCGTTTTAACTAAAAGGATAAAAGGGAAAATGGGATATACAAGAAATGCCTGAAACGATTTAACGGAATTGTTAGACCAATGGAAGAACGCTGTAGCAGCTAAAGCTGCAAAAAATATTTTAATAGAGTGCTTTTCACTGCTTTAAGATAAATTAGGAAAGTCATTTTTAGTCTTTCTTAAGAAACTGAAATTGACATGACGCGCCACAACAAAAAATAACGAAGTGCTGGAAAACTTTTTGTTCAGCGTGTAAGGCTGCCAGTTAATCATTACTGTTTTGCATCGTATAATCTACGAAATTTTACATTACTATTAACATATTCATGGACGTTTTATAAAACCGTATGGGCGTTTAGACTTATTGCAACATGGTGCTGCCATCTTTTACAATATGCCTTGCATAATTGGCCAAATAAACTTAACCTAACTTAACATAAAAACAACTAAAAAATAAATATTTAAACGCTGCCCGAGCGACAGTCTACCAATATATTACACTAAAACCCATTAATATTCTCGTGTGTATATGTGTACCATATAAGAATGAAAGTTTCTGTGTTTATTTTTAAATTTTTAAATTTATTTTAGTTCAGAAGCGTACCTTGTAGAGGGCATTATAACTCTCAGAACTGTAATCGTTAATTGTAGTTGCCATTACTTCTCCAAAACAATTTTAGAATTATAAAAAATCAAGTTAAATAAAGGTTTTTACTTGTATTTCGCCTCACATATAAGGCGTCATCAGGGATATGTTTCTAAGTTAATAGTAACGACATACATTCGACCATTCGTCAAATCCGGTAGTTCTGATTTTAGCTGATGTTGGTCCAATAAATAACCCAAGTTTTCGAACTCGACGACCGAACGCAACCTAGTCAAAAAATAAAAAGCTTTACCCTTATTTAACTTGATTTTTTACAATTTAGCCGTTAATATCGGATGAATAACGTAGGAGGACAAACAGGACAAAGAAAGAAAGAAAGGATGAAAGAAGTAGGTACATAGGTAGTGTTTTCAATTTGCCAAGTTATTTACTGAAAGCCTTTTATACGTTTATTATTGCCATATATATATATTGATTGCTTTTTTTTCATCATCTAAGATGTTTTTCTTTCAAATGTTTGCATAATAGTCAAAGAAACTATTATGTAACGAGTGCGGAGAAATGGCAAACGAAATTTTTTATATTTTCTGTAGGTTTGCTCATAGTCAAAAAGCGGTCGAATAATAGAATATTCCAAATTTCCATTCAATTTGTCATATTTGACTTTGTCGGAGTTTCGTTTATTTGTACAACCTTTCATTTTGTCGGGTAGGAATAAGAAGCTGTCTTCTACTAGTAAATGATCCACATTCAAATATGGGCAAACTTTCCTTTGAAATTGAAGTTTGTGTTCACAAATACCACTGTAAATTTTGTGGTTCTAAACGGGGAGTGCAATTTAATGACTTTGGACAAAGAATATTCCTATCAAGTGTAATACCAGAATACTAGTGTTGCCCAAACGCAAGAACAAGACGAGACTTAGCCAGTCTTGGTCTTGGTCTTGCGCCAATANACCTCCACTCTTTTCTGTCCTGAGCTAATATTCGCTAAAACTAGAACATCCCACATCCTTAACTATTTGTGAACAGTAATCTAACCTCCACTCCTCCTAATTCCCGTTTCTGCCTCTAATATGTCTCTGACTAGACTTTCATGCCTGAGAAGGTGTCCTACCAACTTATGTCGCCTATTTCATATAAACTTCCATGGAGTCCTCTATTCTCCTACTCTTTCTAATACCTCTTCATATCCAACCTTCTCTATCCACGGCAGCATCCCCAGTCGCCGGTAACACCACATTTCAAAGGCTTCTAAATAATTTTATTTTTCTTGTGAATAATTTAGGGTCGACTTTCGACACTGGAAAAAAATTACAAATAAATACATAAAGTATAATGGATGTTGAAAAGAAGAAACTTCCAGAACTGACGCTAATTTTCAACACGATAATAAATACATAGTAGGTATTTAACAAAACAGGCTACCCGTGGGACCTTTCTATCAGGAGTAGGTGTTCTTTTTGTAAATGCCTCATTTTTGAATCGTCGATAAAAAAATCCGGGATTTATACTTATTCTGTCGTGTCAGTGAAATACAAAAAAAGAAGGAATATCAGGGATGAAGGCCTTTGAGGTTTTGTGAGTTGTTTATGCATCACGTTCTATAAGAATTTTACGTTTAGGCTATTTTCTTCAGAAGTGCTATATGAAAAATTCTGAACCAAGGTGAACTTTCTTTAAAGGGTTTTGCTGTTTATGTTTTTTCATCTTTTCCATTCAGATCCTTTGACATTTCCGTATAATAATGTTTTACGCAAGTATGTACTTACATACAATGTGTCTCAATGCTGAAACTGATAAAAATTTTGGCACCGAAATTCGTTCAGCCAAAACTGAGCTAATATTAATACAAATCTACCCTGAAAGTTTGGTGAAAAAATACTGGTGAGACCGTGATCATTCAGATGGACAGTAGTCAGACTTCCATGATACATGTCAGGCTGTAGACTATAAAAAATCTTTTCCAACATCACAATTAACTATACGTATAATGTAGAAATCTTCCCGAAGTGAGTTTGTTTTAATATGAAATATTCTCAATTTTTACCCACTACACATTACCTCAAATTAATGAGGAAAAATTGTTGCTGTCGTCACACCCCCGCCGGGAATCGAACCCGGGCTCTTTGGCTTTACGCGCCAATGCTCTGACTACTGTAACTGTACGTACATTTTGCGATTGATAGAAGGTATTAGAGTTTCTCCACGCTTCATTCCATTAATGCAAATCGATCCCAATCGAACAATGTTTGAAGGTAAATGCGTACATAGTTATTTGTAGCTAACAATCTGAAACCGCTATGTACAAACGAAATGGATTTAGACTATCACAAAACCTCATTAAATTTGAATGGCATTATAAACTCGTCAATCTTGTTGATGGAACCGGAAGGGCAACTTAATATCTTGATGGAAGTGCACCTTCATTAGGAAATACGACTTAGAGTATAAGCCGATTTTATACTAGCACCCTTGTTTCTCCTAAAGTAAGTTAATCGTTCTCCATCGTTTTTATCTGGATCTGAACTAATTGTAAGATGGAGAGAATGAGAGATTGTTCTACTAAACTACAATTTCTTTAAGATACGACCAATCGGCTCATTTATAAAAGATATAATCATTGGCAAGAGAGGTAGTTCACATAGCTCTGCTGGAATCTATGTTCTGTAAAGTCAAACAATAAAAATGGCAAATAAAGTTTAATTAAAGACCATCTTCGAGGTGAATCTTTTGAAATATATAATAACAGTAGAAAAGTCGTTTTTTAACATTCCGAATTTTAATTAAAAAACGGAAAACAGAACCACCCTTTAGAAACCCCTATCAGCATTGGGACGAAATGTCTGTTCGTACACAGTGGAATTGAATAATAAAAATCTCAACATTTATTCATAAACAATGGGTTATTTGACATAAGAACAATGTATTTAATATATATATGAAATACCTTGACATTTAATAGTGGTTAATAATATCAAATGATATTGTGAAAATTAATTTTCAATTTCTTACCCACTATAAATATCTCAGGTTAATGAGGGAAAATTAGTGGTCAAATTATTGATGCGTAAAGCCAAAGGTCCCGGGTTAGTTTTCCGCTGAGAGTGTGACAACAGTAACAAATTTTCCCTCATTAACCTGAGGTATTTATAGTGGGTAAGAAATTGAAAATGAATTTTCACATTAATATAATATGATATACTTATATTAAAAATTATGAGTGCTGTCAGCACAGGGCAAAGCAGTATTACGTAAATGAAAGTTAGTATCAGCAATTTCTTATGCTGAAGTGTACGGTGTGTTGTATATCTATTCACAAACAATTAATTTAAATTTTAACCATTGGTTACTATACATGATTATGATGAGGATTAATTATCTAATAATGGTATATACATATTATCTAATCTGTTGTGAAAAACATTACTTATGAATGAATCGATTAGTTTTTATTTTATGCGAGTAATATTTGTTGTTGGCAATTTTTGACTCTTCCGACTCAAAAGGTTGCCGACCCCCTGGACTAGGGCGTTTGTGGTAATTTGGTGCAACATTGTTATTTTGCAGTACTGTGTTTTGTCCGACTTGATTCCTACGGTAACCCCTTTGTCTCTTTGGCGGTGTGATTGTAGTGTTGAGCGAGGTAGAAAAAAAGGAACAGTGAATTTCGCAAATGAACGAGTTCCTGGTGCAAGCCAATTAACTGCGCGTCACTTGATAAAAGACGAAATTCAAGCTGTTCAAAGCATTTTCATTGTTGACACTGAACGGCATGCATCACGCCATCACATCCCATTAACGAACCCTGACATAACTGACAGCAAACATAAAGCTTCGTGCACGTTATATTACTGCTGATATAATACGAATGTAAACAACCCATTTTCACTACTAGATCTCTCCTCTTTCGATGGGATAGACTAAATTATAAGGTTATCGAAACATTGTAATATTATAGAATAGAAATTACCATAATGGATTTAATTATTCAAAATGTATGTGCAACGTTAAATGAACTTATTTGTATATTTCCAGGAAGACTAGACGTACGCTTAACGTACGGTGCAATCCGTAAAAACATCACCAAGTTGAATTCGTTTGTACACTGCGTAGTAGGGTAATGCGCATCCGATTCGCTGCGTTGGCAAGGAGATTGATGCGCGGTCGCTCATCGCGCAGCGTACGAACACGTTTTTAATCCCTTATTAGGGTTGATACCTTTTAGACTAATTCACTTCGAGTTGTTATTGTTCATATATCTGGCAGGATATCGCCATTATTGTTTTTCTTTATAAAAATCTACTACCGTTTACAAAGATTTTTAAATTTTCTCAAACCTTATTATTTTACCATGGAAAGCGTACCTACCTACGTATTTGTGATATTGCACCAAAAGTTCTGTTACTATTCAAACTCTTGAAAGTTTTGACCATAAGAACCAATTGCTAAATGTTTTGTACGTAAAAGTTTCAAAATTCAAAACTAAAAGTGGAGTTTCTACTCCATCAGATAACTAAAACTTTCCAAGTATCGTGAATTAACTGCATTCTAAGTTAATCAGCACGTTACATTTTATAAGAGGACGGAAAAGGAGAAGAATTTCCCAGTCAATCCCGACTTTAATATCCCGAATAACTGCACTTTAGATTTTGCTTTGTTTGAATCCATAAATCTAGTGTTCCTTAGCTATTAATATCCGAAGGCTTTTCTACCTTTGGAGTTAAAGTAAAATCTTTGAGGCGCATACCCTAATAACTTCTTGGTTGTATTTCGAAATGTGATAATAATTTAGATGCACAGGTGCATAATAAATTATCGCTTAACGAGAAAATGAAGGCAGTTATGCAAATTGTTGAAATTTATTATTCTTGGCTCAGTTACAATATTGTCTATCTGTAGGTGAAACATTTTGAATTATTCAGCTAATCTCTACTGTAATAACTTTGTAACGAATTTTCTAGTGTATTTTATGTATTATCATAACGGGTATTATATTCAACTAATTTATTTTACGGAATAACTCGTACAGAACACAAAAGCTTCCAGAACTTTCCTAAGTTAAATAGAAAATTTAATCATTTAATTATTGAAATTCTGACTTTGTTGCAAATAGATACATGGAATTGGCTTTCTTTCTTTTCTGAAAGCGATAGTTTGCTTCGAATAATTATAGAGGAGAGAGGTGACGAAGTCTGTAAGCGACAGGCTTCCTCCTTCAAATTTAATTTATCACCTTGACAAAGGCAATTAGAACAATCCCTAAGTTTAAATTGAATTGAACATGCGCTTCCAGCTTCTGTAATGAATTTCTTAGGACAATGAGAACCCCACTTTAAGTTGTGCTCATTAAAAAAAAAAAAATAAAAATCATCAATAATTTTAATTGTTTAAAGTTTGTACCTCAATTATGCAACTCTAGTTTTGCTAAAGCTTTGAAGTAGACATTTATAGCTTTTAGAGTATTGTTAAAAAGTATATACCAGTTGTTTATTACAAGGATACTCTGGAGAGACTACGAATAATTATTATTTTTAATAACTACCATTCTTAAGTTGTTTCGTGTAGATAACCGTATAATTAGCTTCATTAGATTGTACATTGCTTAGGAACTAGGGATAGAAGCTTGTTTGTTTTTTAAGTCGAACCTTAAGGGTTGTTTTTTTACACAATGTATATGTATACGAGGTCAGTTCAAGAAGTATCGCGAATTTTGTGTTTTTTCACAAATTATTTATTTATTCATGAACATTTATTTTGTCCCCTTCAAAGTAATCCCTACCAGATATTATACATTTGTGCCAACGTTTCTTCCAATCCTCGAAGCACTTCAAAAAATTATTTTTTGTGATCTTGTTCTTGCTCCTCCTTCGATGCCGTCTTTATCTCCTCAATTGTAATGTAGCGTTGTCCTTTCATCGNTATAAAACTTTGTTGCGATTTTTAATGGTTAATGGTTTCATTTTTCTTAACGTCTTTATGCTTCACATTCTTTTGTACCTTTATTGGTATCCTGTATTATTTTAGTCATGTATATTTATAGCACATTCAGTTATTATTTGTGCTGTAAACAATCTCTGGTTGACCGACGATGTTGTGAAACAATTAGTGGGGGAACCTTTCACTTTTCACGATTACCCAAGAAGACGAGCCGAATCCTTATCGCTTTTCGTCGTTTAGTAACCGCGATCGGTTGTTGAAGTACCTGCGTGTTTTGTGTAGTGCTTTTCGTCGATTTATAGGATAACTGTAATAATAATGGAAATGTATTCTTCATTGCAGTAAGGTAAGATTTTGATATATTGAGGACCTAGCTAGGTACTAAATTTTAAATTGTCGATCGAGAATTAAAAGGAAATAGGCGACTAAGTAACTAAGAAGGATTATTTTTGATGGTATTGAATAATTGATTCTACTTTTTTTTGATACAATATGAACACAAGACAAACCTAACTTTTTTACGTTATTATTACAACTAATTAGTAAGTATTTTACTGATGAGCTTTGGGACCGGGCTTAGCTTCCTTCGGCACTGTAACGAAAACGGAAGTGGGAGGAGTGAGAAGAAAAGGATAGGAAAAGCTTTGTACTTGTGGGGAAGGTCCTAAAAAAAGTTAAAAAAAGTCTTTTCAGATTTATTGCAAACAACTTTAAAGGTTTTAATACATTTGTTAGGATTGCAAGGACACGAAAGTCAATTGAATGTTGTTTTTGCCAATGTTTAGTTTTTTCGTTATTAAAATAAAATGAATTTTAAGGATTAAAAAATCTCCCAATTCAAAAACTCAAAAAGACACCTAAAAATAGCTTCTTGTCATAGTATGGAGAAATTTAAAGGCTATTAAAATTATAAAATACCGACATAGCAGGACAGAAGTATCATTTATTCTCTTCTGGATTACTACTTAATATGTTTGAATATAAAAAAGTCCCCAATAATGCCCTGTGTAATCCAGGACGATACGTTGACTTAATGTGAAATGTTAATTGGATGAAAATTGTTTTTAGTTTAATTTAATTTAAATTCTTGGTGATATTCTACAATATGTAGTGTAATGCGCACCAAAGGAAGAATAATCTGAAAAGAAATATTCTATCAGTAAGGTTTACCAATTGGTAAATTGGAGGATGACTCCCAGTCTAACTTTTTTAGTTCAAGTTTGTGCATAAAGACAAAGTATTCAAGTCGGTTTTTATACATATTTACATAATAGGTAGGTAGGTATATTTAAATTATTACACCCAAACTTTATTGAATAAAACATGAGGTCTCCAGCTACGTTTTCGTATTGTAGTTTAAAAACAATGGCAGACATACGCGAATTGTATAAAAAGAGGAAAAGCATTTCTTATCAAGAAAAAGTCAAACAGGAAATGGGTCAAAGTTCAGAAAAAGAATTGACGTTTTTTTAAAAACGGCGCGGTCACTCCGAATGAGAAAAATAATACTTCAGAAACTTTTTGACAAGTGGAAAATTAGTTTTCAAAGCAGTACCTAACTGGAGTTTTCTTCAGTCTATAAATAAATGATTTTCTAGAATCAAACAAAAAAATATTTTTCTTCAGTTGATATACGAACAGTATTAGATATACAGGGTTGTCAAATGTTAGATGCTTTTAGTGTTTCATGTCCCAACATGCAAAATAAGCGAAGCAAGACCAAGCAGCATAAAGACATTTTTGATCTTGGTCTTATTCTCTTATTCTAGGGCCATACAGATTCCTGCATAGACGTTCATCTTTTTCTTATCATACGGTTCTATTAATTTCAGCATGTTGTAGTGTTTGGAAGTCCTTTATCCCTGTCTATTGGCGGATATTTCTTAGCAACGATAATCTCTTTCCGTCTATTCCTCGTCTCCCTTCTTCAATTTTACGTTGCAGAGTTATGCGTTGAAAGTGTGTCCGAGATAATTTATCTCCCTTTTTTGATATTTTTGAAGGGTCCTCGTTCTGCTAGACCGACTCTCCAGAGAACGTCCTCATTTCTCACATGGTTGACCCAAAACACCCTCAATATTAGCCTCGGCTTCGATTTTGTTGATTATTGGTATTTTGCAGCGTCCATGCCTCAATACCGTACATGAGAACGGAGCAGGCATAGCATTTTACAATCTTATATCTAAGGCTGAAATTTAGGTTCTTGCCTGTATGAAATTTTCGAAGTCTTAATAACTTTGTGCTGACCTGTATGATCCTGCATCTGATCTCTTGATCGTAATCTCATCTTTCGCTAACTATATATCTCAAGTATTTAAATTGCTTAACCTGTTCTCTTCATTAACATGTATTACACGAGTGTGAGGAATATCGTTCCTATTAACAATCATAAACTTGGCTTTGCTGATGTAAATTTTTAAATCTAGTGTTTGGCTTTCTCCATTGACCCTATGTAGTACACTTCGGAGATTATGTGCATTGTTAATTGGGATTCCGTTCACTACAATTCCGAAGGAATTATCTAAGATTGGTTCGAAGAATGCTTTCTTTACGTTTAGCTTGAACAGGTCTTGGCCTAGGTCTTGTATTTTCGCAAGAGTGAGACTAATTTTGCTTATAACTAACTTGCGTTCGTTCGTGTACCAAAATCAATTAATCTCGAAGTTATATGTTTTGGGCATCTATTTAAAAAGCAGTTTGACCCTGGCAAGAACGAAATGATTTCGGCAGGATACATACCAATAGTAGCTATGGAGAGGTCCAACCAATCTGTAGGTTTTTAATCTACTTATTAAGAATCCTCTAGAAATATTAATACGATTACAACATGATTGAGATGATCAACATGGTGAAAAATAAAAATTATATTTCCGGTTTTGGAGCCTTTAATTTACTTAATTTTTCTAGTCAAATGCTAATACTGGAGAGACTTTTTAATCAAAAAATTTTAATTAGAATCGAAGTAAATATAAATGAGTCTGGAAGAGGTTATTTTAAGCTGCAGTCTATTTCGTACATGCGCCATTACCAAAAAAGAAAATTATGATGTTAGTCATTAATTGCAAGCTCTGTCGCATCTAGAATGAATTAGTAGTTTTGTCCAAGAGCTTTATTCTTTTATTCAGTTCTTACATTTACATATTCATAAATGAATTTCTCATTTTAAGGTAGTGCAAATAACAAACCTTTCACTGACATGATTTTAGAAGGGTTGTAATTAATTATTAAAAAAACAAAACACGTTTAAAATGACCGCTTATTATTTATAGATGTCATATGAAAAATAAGTTCCAGGTATTGTCTTTGGCTATATTATTATTAATAAATTAATAACTGGCTACACGGCTTACGGCGTGCTATATCATTTAATGTCGACATCGTTATGACAATTTTGCGCAAATGGTTCTTGTTTTTTGCATACTAAAATGAGTGATATCAAACGAAAGGTAGGTACATTGTGCCAAAAGCTCCAAAACATCAAAACAGTTCATAGTCGATACGACTAATAATGCCATTAGGAAATTGGTTGATACAATTAGCTCTCAGCTTAAATTAAATGGAGAAATTATTTTAAGCACTGCTTTTTAAATATTCATTCATGTAATACGCATGATGAGGCAGGCTAAACGGAGAGATGATCAAAGAAGATAATGAAAATAGTATTAATTTTAGTCAGTGTTGAACATCATCATCATTATCATAAGATCGTCAGTCCTAAGACTGGTTGGACACGCTCCTCCACTCTTTCTTATCCTGAGTTAATATTCGCATTTCCCTAAAATTAGAACAAAGTAATTTTCAAATCTTTCTATTTAAAGTTTATAGTTTCTCTTTACTCTTTCAAGTTACTATCTGATAAATTAATGAAGTGTCTTCTAAGAAATTAATTGGTCTGTAACATGCAATCTATAGACGGATTGTGTACTGAATAACAAGGCGTACTTCAAAATAAATGGCTTTTGTAGTAATTAATCATTTATCGTGCTAATAAAAGGCTAAAAGAAGAAATGAATGAGACAATGGATTAATTCTTAACAAAAGAAACAACTGTAGATTACTAGATTTGATTAATTAATAGTCATGGGCATTATATGTTGAAACTCAGCAGTAGAGATGGGTCCGTTACCGTTACCCGGTTTCGATCGGGTACACCGTGGATCCGTCACATTTTATGGCATCCGGCCGGGTACCGGATATTAACACCAGGTACCCGACAGTGGCAGATAATTTTACCGGAGTAGAAAGTAAAAACAAACACCAGTAATAATAATTTAATAACTACAACAAAAAATCTATCCAGAAAAAATGGAATTAAAATTGTATTGGGATGGGTCGTTTGTCTTAATTTATATTACTTATTGATTACTATACTATGTTATTCCTTATTTCGATATAGTTCTTGTGTTTACTTCTTCTCAAGAACAAGGATACATCAGTATGGCCGACTTGTTACAAGTTCTGTCGTTTGTTGGTATAGCAGGTTTTCATTAACGACAACTTATTGGTATGATTTTGTCATCTTGTCTTAACTTTTAGTGTTTATGAACATCATGTGCCCCGTTTCAATACAACCCTTTTGTTGAAAATCCGTCAACCGAAAATTAAAATTTCATTGGTTTAGTACTTTAACGACTATTTGAACGAGACATAGTGTGGTTTGGGACGTTGGTGAGGATGGTATTTAACGGAAAACTCTCCAAACCAAAAACATGAACCATTAACTGCACTGGTTTTTCTGGGTACGTCAAAATCACTTCAAACATCTTTTGGGTGTTTCATTTCCACCAGCCACTAATGCTGTTGGGCGGGCAGTCTCTCCGTACTACCCCGGAAGGTAGAGCAGAAGGCCCTCTTCAGCCTCCTTTCAGGAATCATGGGAATGGGTGGGTGGTGGCTATGTGGAATTTTACTGCCGCGGCATTTGCCTGAGTGATCCAAGAAAACCACAGAAAAACTTGGTAGACGGACTCGGAATCGCACCGGCGTCCTTCCGAATGCTAAGCAATGGTCTAAACCTCTGGGCCTTGCAGCTCGGTCAAAATCTCTACTTACAAGTATTAAAGAAGTTTTGTTTATTTCACACTTTAGTTGTTTCGTCTTGCCTTCGTCTATCATCATCATATTAAGGTCGTCAGTCCTAAGACTGGTTGTACCCGCACCTCCACTCTTTTCTGTCCTGAGCTAATATTCGCTAAAACTAGAACATCCCACATCCTTAACTATTTGTGAACAGTAATCTAACCTCCACTCCTCCTAATTCCCGTTTCTGCCTCTAATATGTCTCTGACTAGACTTTCATGCCTGAGAAGGTGTCCTACCAACTTATGTCGCCTATTTCATATAAACTTCCATGGAGTCCTCTATTCTCCTACTCTTTCTAATACCTCTTCATATCCAACCTTCTCTATCCACGGCAGCATCCCCAGTCGCCGGTAACACCACATTTCAAAGGCTTCTAAATAATTTTATTTTTCTTGTGAATAATTTAGGGTCGACTTTCGACACTGGAAAAAAATTACAAATAAATACATAAAGTATAATGGATGTTGAAAAGAAGAAACTTCCAGAACTGACGCTAATTTTCAACACGATAATAAATACATAGTAGGTATTTAACAAAACAGGCTACCCGTGGGACCTTTCTATCAGGAGTAGGTGTTCTTTTTGTAAATGCCTCATTTTTGAATCGTCGATAAAAAAATCCGGGATTTATACTTATTCTGTCGTGTCAGTGAAATACAAAAAAAGAAGGAATATCAGGGATGAAGGCCTTTGAGGTTTTGTGAGTTGTTTATGCATCACGTTCTATAAGAATTTTACGTTTAGGCTATTTTCTTCAGAAGTGCTATATGAAAAATTCTGAACCAAGGTGAACTTTCTTTAAAGCGTTTTGTTGTTTATGTTTTTTCATCTTTTCCATTCAGATCCTTTGACATTTCCGTATAATAATGTTTTACGCAAGTATGTACTTACATACAATGTGTCTCAATGCTGAAACTGATAAAAATTTTGGCACCGAAATTCGTTCAGCCAAAACTGAGCTAATATTAATACAAATCTACCCTGAAAGTTTGGTGAAAAAATACTGGTGAGACCGTGATCATTCAGATGGACAGTAGTCAGACTTCCATGATACATGTCAGGCTGTAGACTATAAAAAATCTTTTCCAACATCACAATTAACTATACGTATAATGTAGAAATCTTCCCGAAGTGAGTTTGTTTTAATATGAAATATTCTCAATTTTTACCCACTACACATTACCTCAAATTAATGAGGAAAAATTGTTGCTGTNACCTTGACATTTAATAGTGGTTAATAATATCAAATGATATTGTGAAAATTAATTTTCAATTTCTTACCCACTATAAATATCTCAGGTTAATGAGGGAAAATTAGTGGTCAAATTATTGATGCGTAAAGCCAAAGGTCCCGGGTTAGTTTTCCGCTGAGAGTGTGACAACAGTAACAAATTTTCCCTCATTAACCTGAGGTATTTATAGTGGGTAAGAAATTGAAAATGAATTTTCACATTAATATAATATGATATACTTATATTAAAAATTATGAGTGCTGTCAGCACAGGGCAAAGCAGTATTACGTAAATGAAAGTTAGTATCAGCAATTTCTTATGCTGAAGTGTACGGTGTGTTGTATATCTATTCACAAACAATTAATTTAAATTTTAACCATTGGTTACTATACATGATTATGATGAGGATTAATTATCTAATAATGGTATATACATATTATCTAATCTGTTGTGAAAAACATTACTTATGAATGAATCGATTAGTTTTTATTTTATGCGAGTAATATTTGTTGTTGGCAATTTTTGACTCTTCCGACTCAAAAGGTTGCCGACCCCCTGGACTAGGGCGTTTGTGGTAATTTGGTGCAACATTGTTATTTTGCAGTACTGTGTTTTGTCCGACTTGATTCCTACGGTAACCCCTTTGTCTCTTTGGCGGTGTGATTGTAGTGTTGAGCGAGGTAGAAAAAAAGGAACAGTGAATTTCGCAAATGAACGAGTTCCTGGTGCAAGCCAATTAACTGCGCGTCACTTGATAAAAGACGAAATTCAAGCTGTTCAAAGCATTTTCATTGTTGACACTGAACGGCATGCATCACGCCATCACATCCCATTAACGAACCCTGACATAACTGACAGCAAACATAAAGCTTCGTGCACGTTATATTACTGCTGATATAATACGAATGTAAACAACCCATTTTCACTACTAGATCTCTCCTCTTTCGATGGGATAGACTAAATTATAAGGTTATCGAAACATTGTAATATTATAGAATAGAAATTACCACAATGGATTTAATTATTCAAAATGTATGTGCAACGTTAAATGAACTTATATGTATATTTCCAGGAAGACTAGACGTACGCTTAACGTACGGTGCAATCCGTAAAAACATCACCAAGTTGAATTCGTTTGTACACTGCGTAGTAGGGTAATGCGCATCCGATTCGCTGCGTTGGCAAGGAGATTGATGCGCGGTCGCTCATCGCGCAGCGTACGAACACGTTTTTAATCCCTTATTAGGGTTGATACCTTTTAGACTAATTCACTTCGAGTTGTTATTGTTCATATATCTGGCGGGATATCGCCATTATTGTTTTTCTTTATAAAAATCTACTACCGTTTACAAAGATTTTTAAATTTTCTCAAACCTTATTATTTTACCATGGAAAGCGTACCTACCTACGTATTTGTGATATTGCACCAAAAGTTCTGTTACTATTCAAACTCTTGAAAGTTTTGACCATAAGAACCAATTGCTAAATGTTTTGTACGTAAAAGTTTCGTTCAAATTCAAAACTAAAAGTGGAGTTTCTACTCCATCAGATAACTAAAACTTTCCAAGTATCGTGAATTAACTGCATTCTAAGTTAATCAGCACGTTACTTTTTATAAGAGGACGGAAAAGGAGAAGAATTTCCCAGTCAATCCCGACTTTAATATCCCGAATAACTGCACTTTAGATTTTGCTTTGTTTGAATCCATAAATCTAGTGTTCCTTAGCTATTAATATCCGAAGGCTTTTCTACCTTTGGAGTTAAAGTAAAATCTTTGAGGCGCATACCCTAATAACTTCTTGGTTGTATTTCGAAATGTGATAATAATTTAGATGCACAGGTGCATAATAAATTATCGCTTAACGAGAAAATGAAGGCAGTTATGCAAATTGTTGAAATTTATTATTCTTGGCTCAGTTACAATATTGTCTATCTGTAGGTGAAACATTTTGAATTATTCAGCTAATCTCTACTGTAATAACTTTGTAACGAATTTTCTAGTGTATTTTATGTATTATCATAACGGGTATTATATTCAACTAATTTATTTTACGGAATAACTCGTACAGAACACAAAAGCTTCCAGAACTTTCCTAAGTTAAATAGAAAATTTAATCATTTAATTATTGAAATTCTGACTTTGTTGCAAATAGATACATGGAATTGGCTTTCTTTCTTTTCTGAAAGCGATAGTTTGCTTCGAATAATTATGGAGAAGAGAGGTGACGAAGTCTGTAAGCGACAGGCTTCCTCCTTCAAATTTAATTTATCACCTTGACAAAGGCAATTAGAACAATCCCTAAGTTTAAATTGAATTGAACATGCGCTTCCAGCTTCTGTAATGAATTTCTTAGGACAATGAGAACCCCACTTTAAGTTGTGCTCATTAAAAAAAAAAAAATAAAAATCATCAATAATTTTAATTGTTTAAAGTTTGTACCTCAATTATGCAACTCTAGTTTTGGTAAAGCTTTGAAGTAGACATTTATAGCTTTTAGAGTATTGTTAAAAAGTATATACCAGTTGTTTATTACAAGGATACTCTGGAGAGACTACGAATAATTATTATTTTTAATAACTACCATTCTTAAGTTGTTTCGTGTAGATAACCGTATAATTAGCTTCATTAGATTGTACATTGCTTAGGAACTAGGGATAGAAGCTTGTTTGTTTTTTAAGTCGAACCTTAAGGGTTGTTTTTTTACACAATGTATATGTATACGAGGTCAGTTCAAGAAGTATCGCGAATTTTGTGTTTTTTCACAAATTATTTATTTATTCATGAACATTTATTTTGTCCCCTTCAAAGTAATCCCTACCAGATATTATACATTTGTGCCAACGTTTCTTCCAATCCTCGAAGCACTTCAAAAAATTATTTTTTGTGATCTTGTTCTTGCTCCTCCTTCGATGCCGTCTTTATCTCCTCAATTGTAATGTAGCGTTGTCCTTTCATCGGCCTCTTCAGTTTTGGGAACAAGAAAAAGTTACAGGGGGGCAGATCTAAGGAACACAAAGGCTGCGGCATTATTTTGGCTAAAAATTCGCGCCCAAGCAACGATGTGTGAGCAGGGACGTTATCATGGCGCAAAAGTCAATTTTTGTTTTTCCACAAATCCGGGCGTTTCTGGCGGATTGCTTTGTGCAAATTGCGCGTAACTTGTAGGTAATATTTCTTATTGACCATTCTACCTTGTGGTAAGAACTCATGATGCATCATGCCCCTGCAATCGAAATCGGTCAGTCGATGTTGGCACGTGCGGCAGCTTCCATTGCGATGATTGAGCTTTGGTTTCCACGTCATAACTATGAACCCATGATTCGTAACCAGTTATGATCCTCTGGAGAAAATTTTGGTTGCCGCAGACTGAGTTCACAGCTCCTTAGCAATCGAATAAAATAATTCGAAGTGGTCTGTATTCCGTCGAAACTGCCAGATGCGGATCGCGATTTCGATCTTTTTGGATCTCATCAGCGCGTCGCAGACAGCTCCGACAGAATACGTAATCCTAAAATGTAGCACCGTACTACAGATGGCGTTCACCGCGCCATTTGTGGTATTTACTAAAACGCGCTGTTAAGGTAAAAGTTGGTCTGTGTTCTGTCCGAGCGGTCTGCGATGAGATTCAAAAAGATTGAAATCGCGATCCGCGTCTGGCAGTTTCGACACAATACAGACAATTTCGAATTATTTTATTCTATTATGGTAACGTGCATATCACGTTGAGCTTAGCTACACCGGGATTCGTTTCAGCAAGTAGATATCCATATATTTAAATGGACCTTGTTGGATCATACGTAATCCTAAAATGTAGCATCGTACTACAGATAGCGTTTACCGCGCGATTTGTGGTATTTTCTAAAACCTCTTTAGCAATGTTAATGTGATGCTGCTTTTGGTCGAAATTGAGCAGATTCTTTGATCAATTTTTTGGAATAGGCAAAAATCTAAATCGAGCCAAAACAACTGTCAAAAATTAACTAAACATTCAACATGGCACAACTTGTCGGTATAAATGAAAGACACGAGTACCAACATAACGCCACCAAGAAAACGAAAACCGAATATACGTAAAAATTCGCAATACTTTTTGAACAGACCTCATATATTTCAGAGAGCGGTTATGAAATAAACAGTTGTTTTTTTGAAAAAATGTCAATTTCCTCAGTGAATATGATAAACAAAACTGCAAAAGAATCAATTTTCAACTAACTAGAGCTTTACGGATATAAATTTTTTTACACGTGGACTTTATTTGGTTTTCATTTTTTAAGTGAATAAATAATAAAAGATAACATACCCTAATAACGTTCAGAATTAACTGTGTCGGTTTTTTTATGATCATTCAAGTATTACATAAGCTCCAGTTGGGGGTGGGGGAGTCTTTGCTTTGCTTGTTTTCGATAACATGGGAAACGGTGGGGTCTCGATCGCTATTACGTCAGCAACGGACGGGGTAAAATATTTTTTGATTGGAAAGGGTCGAATTTGATTTCGTCTACTGCATAGAGTATTTATTTCAACATAAACTTATTTTCGCATGTTTACATAACACTAATTAAACTAAGCCTTTTCGATACAGGGCAATTACAACATGAATATTAACTAAAATACTAAAATCTTTCCTTTTTTATATTAACAATCAAAAAAGAAAACATAAAAAACAAAAGTGTCCCTTCTCCCATACATTACTATCACTCCCCGATATTCTTCCCTTTTCTTTCTTTTTGCATATACATTTAAAACTGATCAGACTATTCCCTTTCTCACTTATCACGTCACTGTACTCATCATAATCCTTACATTCTTCATCATTTCCCAATACAAGCATCAAAATTTCCTCTCCCAATCCACATATTCTACCTACATAACCCTCAATCCTTCTTTTGCCAACAACCAAACACTTTGCTATCACATCAATCTCTTTTAGACATTTTAAATACCCTGGCATACAATGATCCTGTCAGCTCACCCATATCCAATCCTTTATGCGTCGTACGTATGTTAATTTATCAATTTTCTTCAGATTCTCACCACTTATCATTTCACTACACCTAATCCACATTATCTCATCTACACACATATCCATCCTTCCTCATTCATTTAAATGATTCTGACTTACTTTCAATTCCTTTAATGCTTCCTTTCTTTCCTGCACATGCCTGTTTTTTGCACCTACATATTTCTAATATTCTTCCCTAATTCTACTTTCCCTTCTTAATACTTATATCTCCTTTTTTTTTTTGGATTTTTCAACTTTTTGAAGTGAAACTTCTTTACGCACGGTAGGATAAGTTCGTTTCATGCGAGTTGCTATGTAACGAAATCATGCAACGGATGTCCCCCTCTACTCGGCCACGTACCTAATCGAGTTCGTAGTGGGGATCGGTTGAGCCGTGAGCCCGCTTCAATGCAACGTTCGTTACAGGCAACTTCGGCATGTACAGTGGAAAATTTAAATTCATAATGTACAAATAATACCATTACCTAAACTTAACTTCCTTAACCCCTGTCCCGGTATGTTTGTGTCATTGAAGAAGTTTTACTTCAGTAGCGTGATGTATAATTACACGTTGTATTTTCATACTTAATTACTCTTTTTCTAGCTTCATCAACCAATTTGATTTCCCTTCTAATAACATAATGTGGTGTCTACCAGATATTATACATTTGTGCCAACGTTTTTTCCAATCCTCGAAGCACTTCAAAAAATTATTTTTTGTGATCTTGTTGTGCTTCTCCTCCTTCGATGCCGTCTTTATCTCCTCAATTGTAATGTAGCGTTGTCCTTTCATCGGCCTCTTCAGTTTTGGGAACAAGAAAAAGTTACAGGGGGGCAGATCTAAGGAACACAAAGGCTGCGGCATTATTTTGGCTAAAAATTCGCGCCCAAGCAACGATGTGTGAGCAGGGACGTTATCATGGCGCAAAAGTCAATTTTTGTTTTTCCACAAATCCGGGCGTTTCTGGCGGATTGCTTTGTGCAAATTGCGCGTAACTTGTAGGTAATATTTCTTATTGACCATTCTACCTTGTGGTAAGAACTCATGATGCATCATGCCCCTGCAATCGAAATCGGTCAGTCGATGTTGGCACGTGCGGCAGCTTCCATTGCGATGATTGAGCTTTGGTTTCCACGTCATAACTATGAACCCATGATTCGTAACCAGTTATGATCCTCTGGAGAAAATTTTGGTTGCCGCAGACTGAGTTCACAGCTCCTTAGCAATCGAATAAAATAATTCGAAGTGGTCTGTATTCCGTCGAAACTGCCAGATGCGGATCGCGATTTCGATCTTTTTGGATCTCATCAGCGCGTCGCAGACAGCTCCGACAGAATACGTAATCCTAAAATGTAGCACCGTACTACAGATGGCGTTCACCGCGCCATTTGTGGTATTTACTAAAACGCGCTGTTAAGGTAAAAGTTGGTCTGTGTTCTGTCCGAGCGGTCTGCGATGAGATTCAAAAAGATTGAAATCGCGATCCGCGTCTGGCAGTTTCGACACAATACAGACAATTTCGAATTATTTTATTCTATTATGGTANCTACACGGCTTACGGCGTGCTATATCATTTAATGTCGACATCGTTATGACAATTTTGCGCAAATGGTTCTTGTTTTTTGCATACTAAAATGAGTGATATCAAACGAAAGGTAGGTACATTGTGCCAAAAGCTCCAAAACATCAAAACAGTTCATAGTCGATACGACTAATAATGCCATTAGGAAATTGGTTGATACAATTAGCTCTCAGCTTAAATTAAATGGAGAAATTATTTTAAGCACTGCTTTTTAAATATTCATTCATGTAATACGCATGATGAGGCAGGCTAAACGGAGAGATGATCAAAGAAGATAATGAAAATAGTATTAATTTTAGTCAGTGTTGAACATCATCATCATTATCATAAGATCGTCAGTCCTAAGACTGGTTGGACACGCTCCTCCACTCTTTCTTATCCTGAGTTAATATTCGCATTTCCCTAAAATTAGAACAAAGTAATTTTCAAATCTTTCTATTTAAAGTTTATAGTTTCTCTTTACTCTTTCAAGTTACTATCTGATAAATTAATGAAGTGTCTTCTAAGAAATTAATTGGTCTGTAACATGCAATCTATAGACGGATTGTGTACTGAATAACAAGGCGTACTTCAAAATAAATGGCTTTTGTAGTAATTAATCATTTATCGTGCTAATAAAAGGCTAAAAGAAGAAATGAATGAGACAATGGATTAATTCTTAACAAAAGAAACAACTGTAGATTACTAGATTTGATTAATTAATAGTCATGGGCATTATATGTTGAAACTCAGCAGTAGAGATGGGTCCGTTACCGTTACCCGGTTTCGATCGGGTACACCGTGGATCCGTCACATTTTATGGCATCCGGCCGGGTACCGGATATTAACACCAGGTACCCGACAGTGGCAGATAATTTTACCGGAGTAGAAAGTAAAAACAAACACCAGTAATAATAATTTAATAACTACAACAAAAAATCTATCCAGAAAAAATGGAATTAAAATTGTATTGGGATGGGTCGTTTGTCTTAATTTATATTACTTATTGATTACTATACTATGTTATTCCTTATTTCGATATAGTTCTTGTGTTTACTTCTTCTCAAGAACAAGGATACATCAGTATGGCCGACTTGTTACAAGTTCTGTCGTTTGTTGGTATGGCAGGTTTTCATTAACGACAACTTATTGGTATGATTTTGTCATCTTGTCTTAACTTTTAGTGTTTATGAACATCATGTGCCCCGTTTCAATACAACCCTTTTGTTGAAAATCCGTCAACCGAAAATTAAAATTTCATTGGTTTAGTACTTTAACGACTATTTGAACGAGACATAGTGTGGTTTGGGACGTTGGTGAGGATGGTATTTAACGGAAAACTCTCCAAACCAAAAACATGAACCATTAACTGCACTGGTTTTTCTGGGTACGTCAAAATCACTTCAAACAGCTTTTGGGTGTTTCATTTCCACCAGCCACTAATGCTGTTGGGCGGGCAGTCTCTCCGTACTACCCCGGAAGGTAGAGCAGAAGGCCCTCTTCAGCCTCCTTTCAGGAATCATGGGAATGGGTGGGTGGTGGTTATGTGGAATTTTACTGCCGCGGCATTTGCCTGAGTGATCCAAGAAAACCACAGAAAAACTTGGTAGACGGACTCGGAATCGCACCGGCGTCCTTCCGAATGCTAAGCAATGGTCTAAACCTCTGGGCCTTGCAGCTCGGTCAAAATCTCTACTTACAAGTATTAAAGAAGTTTTGTTTATTTCACACTTTAGTTGTTTCGTCTTGCCTTCGTCTATCATCATCATATTAAGGTCGTCAGTCCTAAGACTGGTTGTACCCGCACCTCCACTCTTTTCTGTCCTGAGCTAATATTCGCTAAAACTAGAACATCCCACATCCTTAACTATTTGTGAACAGTAATCTAACCTCCACTCCTCCTAATTCCCGTTTCTGCCTCTAATATGTCTCTGACTAGACTTTCATGCCTGAGAAGGTGTCCTACCAACTTATGTCGCCTATTTCATATAAACTTCCATGGAGTCCTCTATTCTCCTACTCTTTCTAATACCTCTTCATATCCAACCTTCTCTATCCACGGCAGCATCCCCAGTCGCCGGTAACACCACATTTCAAAGGCTTCTAAATAATTTTATTTTTCTTGTGAATAATTTAGGGTCGACTTTCGACACTGGAAAAAAATTACAAATAAATACATAAAGTATAATGGATGTTGAAAAGAAGAAACTTCCAGAACTGACGCTAATTTTCAACACGATAATAAATACATAGTAGGTATTTAACAAAACAGGCTACCCGTGGGACCTTTCTATCAGGAGTAGGTGTTCTTTTTGTAAATGCCTCATTTTTGAATCGTCGATAAAAAAATCCGGGATTTATACTTATTCTGTCGTGTCAGTGAAATACAAAAAAAGAAGGAATATCAGGGATGAAGGCCTTTGAGGTTTTGTGAGTTGTTTATGCATCACGTTCTATAAGAATTTTACGTTTAGGCTATTTTCTTCAGAAGTGCTATATGAAAAATTCTGAACCAAGGTGAACTTTCTTTAAAGCGTTTTGTTGTTTATGTTTTTTCATCTTTTCCATTCAGATCCTTTGACATTTCCGTATAATAATGTTTTACGCAAGTATGTACTTACATACAATGTGTCTCAATGCTGAAACTGATAAAAATTTTGGCACCGAAATTCGTTCAGCCAAAACTGAGCTAATATTAATACAAATCTACCCTGAAAGTTTGGTGAAAAAATACTGGTGAGACCGTGATCATTCAGATGGACAGTAGTCAGACTTCCATGATACATGTCAGGCTGTAGACTATAAAAAATCTTTTCCAACATCACAATTAACTATACGTATAATGTAGAAATCTTCCCGAAGTGAGTTTGTTTTAATATGAAATATTCTCAATTTTTACCCACTACACATTACCTCAAATTAATGAGGAAAAATTGTTGCTGTTGTCACACCCCCGCCGGGAATCGAACCCGGGCTCTTTGGCTTTACGCGCCAATGCTCTGACCACTAAGCTACGAGAGATGACAACAGCAACAACGACAAACCGTACT
>NW_020438900.1:868630-895973 GCF_000699045.2 Agrilus planipennis
TCCCATATTTTCTCTAAAAATCCCTCCAACTTATTACTATTATTATTTTTTAATTCGTTAATTTAATCGTTTATTCGAAGAAAAAATATACAATATTTTTGTAAACATGGACAACTTTTCGTGTCGATAGTATAATACCGATAATTTTATTGTATGTAGTTATCTCGTTTCCCAAAAATGCAGACAAAACCAGGCCTTGGGGGTTTAGATGTTTAGATGTTCGGATTTCGGAACAATACACCAATTCAAACATTTATTTTTATTAGTTTTAACATCTATTTCTGATCTGTTGACTGGTCACTTTCAAGACGTTTGCTGAAGACCATACAATGATACGAAAACAATATTCAATTCAAAAAAGTTCAAGACAATTTATTGTAGGGACTTGAGCAGGTTCCTGCGGGCTGCACCACGTCGCCCTCGTATATAAACCGGTTATAGCTGACAAAATTTTACGTTTACAATTAGAAAAATGAGCGCCTTCATAATATAATAACAGGTCAACAAAATTAAATAAAACCAACCAGAAAATAGCAAATTACAAAAAATCCCGCAAAAATAAGGAAAAATCCCTTTATCCCACGAGAACGGCAAGAATCCCTCGAATCGGGATAAACCCTCGAATTGGCAACACTGCGTTAACTACGAGCGGCAACAGGAGCAACGATGACGAAACGCACTGATTAGGTCGTAGATCAAGTTTAGTTGTTACTGCTGTTAATTCTCGTATCTTAGTGGTCAGAGTATTGGTGCTTAATGCGAATAAAGCCGGGTTCGAATCTCGGCGAAGGTGTTTTTTTTCTTATTAATTTAAGGTAATTTCTAGTGGATAAATATTAATTGAATTTTGACCTTGATATTAAATATTAACCATTATTACAAAGTACCTTAATGTAAAGCTGATCTGATGTTAGTCCAATTTCACCGGCGTTTTAAGCCAAAATGGGTGATATGATTTGTAAAATCAGTAAATTGTTTCATTTTACACCATTTTTAAAGGAATGCGTCAATATGTGGATCCATTCGTGCTCATTTTTTACTACTGAAAACTGAACGTGCAATTCTCATGTTACAACTCCTTGATGGAATAGATTTATTCTCACCATAAAGATTTCTATTTAATTAAATTAAAATAGATTGATATTGACTGATTTTATACAAAATTTGGTGTCAATATTTTACTTGACACCAGTTTGCCCTAATTTCGGAAAAATATGAAAGAAAACGATTCAGAAAATCCAAAGATTACTCCATTTCCATAATTAACTGAACATCTTTCTTCTTCTGCATAATGTTTCTGTATCTTTATGAAAGAATGAACATCTTCCTAAATTGATCTTACTTTCTCGTAAAGGGTTTGCCGGTAGATAGTACTTTTCTTAGGCATTTATGTAATTGATTACCCCCTTTTAAATGCGAATCGACCCTTCCTGCGCCAGGAAATCCGACACTTGAAGTTCGACATGAATAACACGGAATGGGTGCTCTTATTGTAACTTTAGTATCAGATTAATTAAGTCCTAAGCGAGAAATATTGCGCTGTCAAAAATAACTATCTACCCACAATTCGCCAAACATTACTGTGAGAATTTGTATCCACGATCTGCTAGAAGTAAATGTAAATGCGTCTAAAAATGAAGGACTGTTAAGACTTCATCGTTCTTACCTGTGGTACTAACCCCTTAATGACATCAAGCAATTAGGTTTCTCCCTAAATTATCGGTAATGCATACCTATACCAGCATACGGACTGTTCGGGTAGGTGTTGACCGTGGGTGGGGGTAGTGGCCGAGGTGTGTTTAGTTTTAAGATATAAAACACTTTTAGATAATCAATAACAGAACCGAGCGGCATGGCCTACAGGTTTAGACCATTGCTTGGCATTCGAAAGGACGCCGGTTCGATTCCGGGTCCGTCTGTCTTGGTCCAAGTTTTCTGTGTTGTCCTTGGATCACCCAGGCAAATGCTGAGGCAGTAATATTCCACAGATAATATTTCATTCTCTTCTGTCTTCATTTCTTCCGTCTCATCTTTCTCACCCGAACCACCACCCACTTATTCCCACGATTCCTGAAAGCAGGCNCATTTGTGGTATTTACTAAAACGCGCTGTTAAGGTAAAAGTTGGTCTGTGTTCTGTCCGAGCGGTCTGCGATGAGATTCAAAAAGATTGAAATCGCGATCCGCGTCTGGCAGTTTCGACACAATACAGACAATTTCGAATTATTTTATTCTATTATGGTAACGTGCATATCACGTTGAGCTTAGCTACACCGGGATTCGTTTCAGCAAGTAGATATCCATATATTTAAATGGACCTTGTTGGATCATACGTAATCCTAAAATGTAGCATCGTACTACAGATAGCGTTTACCGCGCGATTTGTGGTATTTTCTAAAACCTCTTTAGCAATGTTAATGTGATGCTGCTTTTGGTCGAAATTGAGCAGATTCTTTGATCAATTTTTTGGAATAGGCAAAAATCTAAATCGAGCCAAAACAACTGTCAAAAATTAACTAAACATTCAACATGGCACAACTTGTCGGTATAAATGAAAGACACGAGTACCAACATAACGCCACCAAGAAAACGAAAACCGAATATACGTAAAAATTCGCAATACTTTTTGAACAGACCTCATATATTTCAGAGAGCGGTTATGAAATAAACAGTTGTTTTTTTGAAAAAATGTCAATTTCCTCAGTGAATATGATAAACAAAACTGCAAAAGAATCAATTTTCAACTAACTAGAGCTTTACGGATATAAATTTTTTTACACGTGGACTTTATTTGGTTTTCATTTTTTAAGTGAATAAATAATAAAAGATAACATACCCTAATAACGTTCAGAATTAACTGTGTCGGTTTTTTTATGATCATTCAAGTATTACATAAGCTCCAGTTGGGGGTGGGGGAGTCTTTGCTTTGCTTGTTTTCGATAACATGGGAAACGGTGGGGTCTCGATCGCTATTACGTCAGCAACGGACGGGGTAAAATATTTTTTGATTGGAAAGGGTCGAATTTGATTTCGTCTACTGCATAGAGTATTTATTTCAACATAAACTTATTTTCGCATGTTTACATAACACTAATTAAACTAAGCCTTTTCGATACAGGGCAATTACAACATGAATATTAACTAAAATACTAAAATCTTTCCTTTTTTATATTAACAATCAAAAAAAAAACATAAAAAACAAAAGTGTCCCTTCTCCCATACATTACTATCACTCCCCGATATTCTTCCCTTTTCTTTCTTTTTGCATATACATTTAAAACTGATCAGACTATTCCCTTTCTCACTTATCACGTCACTGTACTCATCATAATCCTTACATTCTTCATCATTTCCCAATACAAGCATCAAAATTTCCTCTCCCAATCCACATATTCTACCTACATAACCCTCAATCCTTCTTTTGCCAACAACCAAACACTTTGCTATCACATCAATCTCTTTTAGACATTTTAAATACCCTGGCATACAATGATCCTGTCAGCTCACCCATATCCAATCCTTTATGCGTCGTACGTATGTTAATTTATCAATTTTCTTCAGATTCTCACCACTTATCATTTCACTACACCTAATCCACATTATCTCATCTACACACATATCCATCCTTCCTCATTCATTTAAATGATTCTGACTTACTTTCAATTCCTTTAATGCTTCCTTTCTTTCCTGCACATGCCTGTTTTTTGCACCTACATATTTCTAATATTCTTCCCTAATTCTACTTTCCCTTCTTAATACTTATATCTCCTTTTTTTTTTTGGATTTTTCAACTTTTTGAAGTGAAACTTCTTTACGCACGGTAGGATAAGTTCGTTTCATGCGAGTTGCTATGTAACGAAATCATGCAACGGATGTCCCCCTCTACTCGGCCACGTACCTAATCGAGTTCGTAGTGGGGATCGGTTGAGCCGTGAGCCCGCTTCAATGCAACGTTCGTTACAGGCAACTTCGGCATGTACAGTGGAAAATTTAAATTCATAATGTACAAATAATACCATTACCTAAACTTAACTTCCTTAACCCCTGTCCCGGTATGTTTGTGTCATTGAAGAAGTTTTACTTCAGTAGCGTGATGTATAATTACACGTTGTATTTTCATACTTAATTACTCTTTTTCTAGCTTCATCAACCAATTTGATTTCCCTTCTAATAACATAATGTGGTGTCTAATTTAAATATTCATCTTATATTATATGAAACACTTTTTCATATTAATATTCATTTTATATATTTTCTATAGGTATATATTCTTCACCCTCTATCCCCAAATTTCGACTGCATAAAATATCACACATTTTACTAATGCATCAAATAATTCTTTCTGTTGTACCAGTCATCCTTACAAAGCCTTTGACCTATTCCCCGTATCATTCCTATTTGTGTATCTATTTCTTTATTATATTTCGTCTACTAAATTAATCTTTTCTATATACATATAACATTGTAGAATAATTGTCAGTTAAACTTAGGTACATGAAGACGATAGTAACAGCCAGGCGACAGTCTTCCATTGTCATTTATTAGTTTGATCATAGTTTCGTGGATCACATGCGCCGTTTTTATTGAAGATACAGAGAGCCCTTGACGCTCTTCCACCAGTGGTTCCGCAAGCGTCGTCTTGTACATTCATATTATTTTCCGGCGACCTGACAGCGCAATTGTTTCCGAAAGTTTCGAACTTTACAATTATTCACTTTTCAAGAATTAAAAGTTAACGAACAAATCAAATATTAAAATCAAAAGTGGAACCGGTGTTGTTTTCTGCCGCAAGTCGGATAAGTTCAACTGAAATATTCATAGTTGTGAAAATAATTTTCGTTGGATTGTTTTTTGGTTACGGCATATATATGTAAATAAATGGGTTAAACTGGATTTCTGCATGGTTAATGGTAAGTTAAAACCATTAAATATGTATATTTTGATTCAGAATTATTAAGATTAGGCCGTTGATCACTTTATTTGAGAGCCTTTGAAAAAGAAAAATCGGTTCCAATATCGAAACAAAAACATTAGCAACTCTCTCAAATGAGAAATAAATATGTCAAAGTAACTCCTGCTTTATTCAGATCAATTTACCTATATAATATACTTTTTGTAGAGGTTGGATACGAAGTCATAAGCTTGGATAACTGCATAGGTTCTACTGTTTTCATAAGTACAATTTATTAGAAATAGAAAGAAAGAAATTTCCGTGGTTATAAAAATAGTTTATGACAAAACCTTTTCAGTGATAAATCGGATTTTTATAAATTTGAATCAATTTGTACTCACCATCGGATCATGTAGAAATACTGCCTGTTATAAATATGCGGGTAGTTTCGCAGCAGCACACGCTTTTGATTTAATTTTTGATTACCTGACAATAAATTTTGTTAATTAAAACAACGCCCTTTATTAAATAATGATGTTGCTACGTGTCAAATGGTTTTTGTTTATTACTTCTGGTGAGGGTTGCTAAACCTCTGTGTCATCGTATTACCAGTGGGAATATCAACACGAAGTAATTTAAAGTAATAGGTAATTTTGTGAGCGAAAGTTTGCTTGTAGATATTTGCATTGAAAGTTTACCTCAAGTGGTTTCGTGTTTATGAAAATGTCTTCTTACGTTAATTATATTTATTATTGATACAAAATTTGGTTCGCTCACAGTTGAGAGTAACGGAAAAGACGCGTTTTAACTAAAAGGATAAAAGGGAAAATGGGATATACAAGAAATGCCTGAAACGATTTAACGGAATTGTTAGACCAATGGAAGAACGCTGTAGCAGCTAAAGCTGCAAAAAATATTTTAATAGAGTGCTTTTCACTGCTTTAAGATAAATTAGGAAAGTCATTTTTAGTCTTTCTTAAGAAACTGAAATTGACATGACGCGCCACAACAAAAAATAACGAAGTGCTGGAAAACTTTTTGTTCAGCGTGTAAGGCTGCCAGTTAATCATTACTGTTTTGCATCGTATAATCTACGAAATTTTACATTACTATTAACATATTCATGGACGTTTTATAAAACCGTATGGGCGTTTAGACTTATTGCAACATGGTGCTGCCATCTTTTACAATATGCCTTGCATAATTGGCCAAATAAACTTAACCTAACTTAACATAAAAACAACTAAAAAATAAATATTTAAACGCTGCCCGAGCGACAGTCTACCAATATATTACACTAAAACCCATTAATATTCTCGTGTGTATATGTGTACCATATAAGAATGAAAGTTTCTGTGTTTATTTTTAAATTTTTAAATTTATTTTAGTTCAGAAGCGTACCTTGTAGAGGGCATTATAACTCTCAGAACTGTAATCGTTAATTGTAGTTGCCATTACTTCTCCAAAACAATTTTAGAATTATAAAAAATCAAGTTAAATAAAGGTTTTTACTTGTATTTCGCCTCACATATAAGGCGTCATCAGGGATATGTTTCTAAGTTAATAGTAACGACATACATTCGACCATTCGTCAAATCCGGTAGTTCTGATTTTAGCTGATGTTGGTCCAATAAATAACCCAAGTTTTCGAACTCGACGACCGAACGCAACCTAGTCAAAAAATAAAAAGCTTTACCCTTATTTAACTTGATTTTTTACAATTTAGCCGTTAATATCGGATGAATAACGTAGGAGGACAAACAGGACAAAGAAAGAAAGAAAGGATGAAAGAAGTAGGTACATAGGTAGTGTTTTCAATTTGCCAAGTTATTTACTGANATGGATCTCTCACAGTCTTTGTATGAGAGACTCGAACGATAAAATTGTTAATTCAGAGATTCGAGTCTCTCACAGAGACAATGAATAAAACTGAAAAATTGAGAGACTCGAGTCTCTCGTAGAAAGACTGGGATCTCTGAAATACGTTAAACTAAAAATTTTAATCACTTACCTATTGAGAGATTCGAGTCTCTAGTTCAGAGACTGGATACGAAATGAGGATCTCTCTATGAGCAAATCAAGTTTCTCGTTCAGAGACGCTAAACAGTTTTTTTGGCAGTCTCTCTCTCAGCGACACCAGAGAGACTCGATGAGAGACGGAGACTCGAGTCTCGCTTTCAGAGACTCTGAGAGAGTGAACATTTTTATCTCGGGATGCCATTCAATCAGAACGTTTAATTATTTAGGATGAACAATATTGTGACGTGTTAGGCGTGTTTATGATAATATTCGTATATTTTGTAAGATGAAAACCAACATCAACGTATTGTTACAATTCCAAAATTGAAGTCGGTCATGTCATTCCTAATAGGTACACACACATGAATGCACGGATGCATGCATCTACTTCATTTCTGGAACTAAAATTTATTCGATCACTCATGCATAAGTTACATGGCTTCTAGCAGTGAAGCTGCTATTGTTGTTACGCTCTTTCGTTTTTCATTCGTACATACTTTTTCAGGATAATAGTTTTCCAATATTTTCTTTTTGAAACATATAGCTCACATTTTGTCGTTATTTATCTTTTCGATAGCTCCAAAAATCAGATTTATTTTAAACTAGGCTTTACCCGCGGCTTGGCTCGCATTGATGTCGTCCAAAGTACGTTTTAAAGATCATCGACGATTACATAAAACCAATTTTTTCTATCCTTTTTTCTGGATAAAAGGTACCCTGTGCAATTTTTTGTATCCCTGATAATTACAATCAAATTTTATGATGATCGGTTGAGTAGGTAAGGCGTGAAATCGTAATAAACAAACAAATAAATTAACAAACTCGCCTTTATAATATTATTTAGGATAATCCGATTCAAGTTAAATTAACTCTATTATTAAAAGAACTGTGCTTTTATGGTATTTCCTGATACAGTTTAACGCAAAATGCTTAAAAAAGATCAAAAGGAAAAAACGAAATCGACCAAACACAACAATTAACATAAATAAAATAGTTCCGTTGATTTCAGTGTCAATTTTCATCTGGAGGAACATTCCTGGAGATAATGGCATTATCTTATCTATGTAAAACTGTAAATCATCTGCAGCGGTTGCAGTATGGCGTCCTACCGCCATTTTGAATGGGCGCTTTGGAATCCACGTGGAGTTCGCTATCAAAAAGATAGCGTTTAATCATTTACTTCGAATGTTTAGTGTTAGAAGTAGATAGGACACATTTATCCGGATTGTGTAAATCGGTGAAGCAGACGGCGGATAAAATTAATCACACAGAAGCTGAAGAAAGAGGTTTAACCATTTGGCATGAGTTAATGAAAAAGTCATTTAGAATTAACAACCGGAAACGATTTTCGTACCCTATCTTTGTAAAAGGTGCGTTTCTATTCGCACCATCGTCAATTTCCGTTTCGTTGCGTTTTCTCAATTTACAAAATTATTTTAACGACTGGAGCACGTGGAATAAAAAACTGAAATCGGAACTACAAGTGTACTAGAGTAAAAATTTGTAGGCACGCTAGTTGGGTAATTATTTAATAATTAATTGATTACTCGACTATCCAATTATCAGTAAAAAAACATTAAGTAGGTACTACGTTTGAGCTTATTACAAAGCAGTCTATTAGTTTTTGATTTAAAAAACTTTTCTTTGATTGAATTCTATTGAATATTTAAATAAGGCTTTAGATTCGAAAAGTTTCCTTCACGTGAAAGCTAAANTCGAGTCTCGCTTTCAGAGACTCTGAGAGAGTGAACATTTTTATCTCGGGATGCCATTCAATCAGAACGTTTAATTATTTAGGATGAACAATATTGTGACGTGTTAGGCGTGTTTATGATAATATTCGTATATTTTGTAAGATGAAAACCAACATCAACGTATTGTTACAATTCCAAAATTGAAGTCGGTCATGTCATTCCTAATAGGTACACACACATGAATGCACGGATGCATGCATCTACTTCATTTCTGGAACTAAAATTTATGTATTCGATCACTCATGCATAAGTTACATGGCTTCTAGCAGTGAAGCTGCTATTGTTGTTACGCTCTTTCGTTTTTCATTCGTACATACTTCTTCAGGATAATAGTTTTCCAATATTTTCTTTTTGAAACATATAGCTCACATTTTGTCGTTATTTATCTTTTCGATAGCTCCAAAAATCAGATTTATTTTAAACTAGGCTTTACCCGCGGCTTGGCTCGCATTGATGTCGTCCAAAGTACGTGTTAAAGATCATCGACGACTACATAAAACCAATTTTTTCTATCCTTTTTTCTGGATAAAAGGTACCCTGTGCAATTTTTTGTATCCCTGATAATTACAATCAAATTTCATGATGATCGGTTGAGTAGGTAAGGCGTGAAATCGTAATAAACAAACAAATAAATTAACAAACTCGCCTTTATAATATTATTTAGGATAATCCGATTCAAGTTAAATTAACTCTATTATTAAAAGAACTGTGCTTTTATGGTATTTCCTGATACAGTTTAACGCAAAATGCTTAAAAAAGATCAAAAGGAAAAAACGAAATCGACCAAACACAACAATTAACATAAATAAAATAGTTCCGTTGATTTCAGTGTCAATTTTCATCTGAAGGAACATTCCTGGAGATAATGGCATTATCTTATCTATGTAAAACTGTAAATCATCTGCAGCGGTTACAGTATGGCGTCCTACCGCCATTTTGAATGGGCGCTTTGGAATCCACGTGGAGTTCGCTATCAAAAAGATAGCGTTTAATCATTTACTTCGAATGTTTAGTGTTAGAAGTAGATAGGACACATTTATCCGGATTGTGTAAATCGGTGAAGCAGACGGCGGATAAGATTAATCACACAGAAGCTGGAGAAAGAGGTTTAACCATTTGGCATGAGTTAATGAAAAAGTCATTTAGAATTAACAACCGGAAACGATTTTCGTACCCTATCTTTGTAAAAGGTGCGTTTCTATTCGCACCATCGTCAATTTCCGTTTCGTTGCGTTTTCTCAATTTACAAAATTATTTTAACGATTGGAGCACGTGGAATAAAAAACTGAAATCGGAACTACAAGTGTACTAGAGTAAAAATTTGTAGGCACGCTAGTTGGGTAATTATTTAATAATTAATTGATTACTCGACTATCCAATTATCAGTAAAAAAACATTAAGTAGGTACTACGTTTGAGCTTATTACAAAGCAGTCTATTAGTTTTTGATTTAAAAAACTTTTCTTTGATTGAATTCTATTGAATATTTAAATAAGGCTTTAGATTCGAAAAGTTTCCTTCACGTGAAAGCTAAAAGCAGCAACTAAAGTTATTAATTGTGAACAGATTTATATAAGGCATACCTTTATGACATTTGAAACCTTTGTATAGCAGACATAATTTTATTTTTATTTCAATATTTTTTATGAGACCATTATACAAGTAAGACAAAACGTTCACCGAGTATAGAAGTTACACATTTCGTTATCGTAATTTCTTATTTTTATGCTTAAATTGTTAAACTTCTGGAGTATATTATTTCAATCACATCTGAAACTATCACCTGTTTCTCTGAAAACTGTCCTACACTTACCGAGCTCTCAAAATCTTTTGATAAAGCGTAACACCTTTAAATTGTATTTATGGGACCTAACTCACCTTATTATTTATATGGTAAGATAACTAAACGTATTTGTACGAATTTTCTTATACAACGCCAGCAAAAGATGCCTCTCTTTGATGATTGCCTGTAACACGCCACTGATTGGTGTATACATATTCATCATCATCATCATCATCATCATAACGTCGTCACTTATAAGAATGGTTCGACTCGTACCTTAACCTTTCCTATTCTGAGCTAATCTTCGAATTCCCTAAAACTAAAACATCGCCTATCCTTAATTATTTGTGAACAGTAATCTAATCTAGGGCTACCTCTACTCCTCTTAGTTTCCGTTTCTGCTTCTAATATCTCTCTGACGAGCCCATCATGTTTGAGAAGGTGTCCTATTAACCAATCTCAACTATTTGCTATTGACTTCCACAGCTCCCTCTGCTCTTTTACTCTTGCTAACACCTCTTCATTCGCTATCCACGGTATCCCCATCATTCGCCTATAACACCACATTTCGAAAGCTTCTAACCTGTTGTTTTCCGCCGCGCCCACCGTTCAAGTTTCGTACCCGTACAGCGCCACGCTCCAAACATACATCTTCAACAATCTTTTTCGAATTTCTAAATTAACCGTTCGCGAGAATAGAAATGACTTCTTTTGGTTGAAGGCAATTTGACCCTGCATTATCCTCACTGTTATGTCTCTATTACCCCTATCTGACTTCTTAGATACCTAAAATCAGTCACCACTACTCCTTCCCTCACATACCAATACTTTTGTTTTAATTTTATTTATTTCCATACATTACTTCCGTTTTATTTAAGACTAACTCCTCGTTGCTAGATGCTAATACTCTTATATCAACTGTAAGTCTAAGCATTATTTTTTTGCCTCTGTATGTTTATCCCTACGGTTGTTAATCGTCTTTAATCGCGTCTTCGATGTATAAATGAAAAAGTAGCGGTGACATTAAAAATTTAATTTATCTTTATAGTGGTTTCGGAACTCTAAAAACCTTTTTAAAGCATTGACAGAAAGGAGTAGTCGATGTAAAATAAATATGATTAATATGAGATCGACGTAGATAATCAGATTATGTACCAAAATGTGAGTAACTACGTAATATATTGAAATTCATTTTTATCTTGAAAGTACTTCGCATGTTATTTCATATTGATGAAAGAGTTTACATGACGACTTTCCCTAATGCGTTTCTTTTGATGTGAAAATTACTTGTACTTAGTAGTATTCGATTGGAATAAATATACATTCAATGTAATCCCATCTAGAAGATATCGGAATTGTGCATGACACAATTTCAGAACATTGCGATCACAAGTCTGAACCCATATAGATGCAAGCACTTCTAACATTTCATGTAATCGTGACTTGCTTTTCAAGTTGTAAATCGTCATAAACGGGACTCGGCTCTGAGGAGATTTAATCGAACCGAGAATTATTGAATTATTGTCTGAGCACGAAATAATTTCCAAAATAATGTTCTACAGCTTTCGGCACCATATAAAGTCAGTCATTAACAGAAGATGAAACTTTTATGAATAGAAACGATTACACTAATCAAATAAATGTGCAATATATGACTGTGTTTTATCGATTCAGTTTTTCGTTTTCTCTTTTAGGTTTTTTGTCTACTAAAATTGTTTCTCGTTTATATCGATTATTATATAATATGCGTGACTTATTATCATCATTATTCTTGACAAACTTCGGCACTAAAGCCGCGTCCAAGTGCTCGTTGAAAGAAATTTGTTTCTCCACGCTTCACCACCCTTCACTTCTCCAAAGTACCTACGCGCTAACATTAGTTATGCAGGAGTGAACTGTGTGACCATTCGTCCCTCACTCCTCTTCAATAAATGCCGCGAGCTTTAATGTAACATATCACATGGTACGTGCTACTGTGACCTTCGCAACCACTACTTTTGAATTGTTATCAGTTACGTATCTATCAGGGTGTTTCTGAAATAAGTAGCAAACTTGTAAGAGATGATAGAGTATTGTAAGAAAAGAAAATTATGTAAATGATTAGTGGTCGGAATGTTCCCCGTTTTCAAGAAAAATGTACTTGAAGTCCAGCCCTGGTGAGATCACGCCGGGGAATGCAACACTGCAACGCTGCATTCAATCCGCTGTGACTTAGGAGCATCCTTGTTGTATTTCTTCTGTAATTTTGTACTTATGTATTGTTTGTTATTTGTTAGATTATATTAGATTAGGTTAGATTGATTGGCGTGATTGACGATGTATGTGTTTACAGCTGACCTAAACAGTCAAAATAATGAGAAGTAGGTAAATGTGTCAGTGTCATAGGTCAGTGCAGAACAATTAAGTGTGATTGACGATGTATATGTTTACAGTCAGCCTGGACAGTCAAAATAATTAGAAGTAGGTCAATGAGTCAGTGTTATAGGTCAGTGCAGTACGAGTCCTGCACCCGATTGACAATGTTTATATGTTTACATCTAACATAGAATAATTGATTGTTTTTTAACGTTGTATGCACGTATACCATATGTATGCAGACAGTCGAAGTCATTAGAAGTAGGTCAATGTGCTGGTATCATAGGTCAGTACAAAATAGTGCATACTATCAGCGACAAATAAAATAGTAATTTCATTATTTTTTATCGTAATGATCGTCTAAAGATTATTATGTGTAGTAATGTAGTAGTAAGCTGTTGAGATTTACCTTACGAGTCGTTCCACAACCGCTATTGCTTACCATTTGCCAATTCACGCACAAGACCAGCTTTAGGATTACAACTTCATCTAATTTTGTCCCTTAAACACGCTGCTTTACTCACCATGCGATTCACTTGGGCATTTAGCTGAAGAAGCGAAGCTTGCTACTTATGACTATATCCTTGTTTCCAGTGGCGCAACAACGTTACAGTTTGACCGGGTGGTCCCATCACCGAATAGCAATTATTATAATATTTTAGATTACTTTTGTTTGTTTATTTATATACTGCGGGTGTGTATACGCTGAAAAGATCGAGTTCGGCTGCCTATTTAAGAGCTTGAACTATTCGAATCGAACTTTCAAGTTGGGTTATTATCTGAATCGACTGGAATTGACTGGGGGCTCAACCCAATCGACTGGGTGCTCGGGCACATGTGGACCCTCCCCCTTGTTACGCCCCTGCTTGTTTCAAAACTTTAAGTAACAATTTCAGAAGTCGATTCGGAATTGTGAGAGGTTGCGATTAAACTAATTTTTGTAATAATTAAGTTTAAATTAATGACAAACGGTGGAAGTCTTTTCCAAGCATGCTCTTTGCCTTTATGATTATATTATTCTACCTCAAACTTTGTTTCTGCTTGTTTTAGATAGTATTTCAATGGACGACGAAGTATGAAACTCTTGCTGATACAAAACTTCACGGATGACGCCTTGAACTATTCTATTGGAGAAAATCAACAGGTAATCATTTAAAATTTGCTAGAATTCCTATGTACCTATAAAGGGTAAAATATTTGATGGATGAATTTTTAAACGGGAATATAAAAAGTTAATCCTCCTGTTAGAGTCTGTAGGCAGAGTGATTAAATTACATAAACCTACACACGATTCCATTTGTTAATCAAATGAAAAATTGTTCTTTGTTCTTTGTGCATTATTACTATCTGCTATACGTATATGCTTATACATATCATTCAATTGTTGTTTTGGTAGACGTGTATGTGTGTTTGCGCTATAAATTATCAATAAATTAGAGTGTGTTTGAGATTTCCATAACAGGAACCGACTCCAATTTGGTTTACAGCACGAGGCATGCACAAATCTAGTAAGCCAAAATTTCGCTGTTTCACTAGAATACTATTATTTGTTATTGATAGTTTGGTGCATCATAGTAGGAAAACGTAGGTACAATACCTACAATATTGCCACTTGTAGGATTGCAGCTGTTCAAAAGATATCAGTTTATATTTTAATACGTAACAAATTAAATTTTTTTTCCAGGGTGACGATCAATTAATTAAACAAATTGTTTGTTTTCTGTTACGTTTGGTTAGTGGGTCCCTTCTGTTCTTCCTTGTTCTGCCGGCCATTCTCCTTCGAATATTTTCTTTGTCTTTCTTTCGCGCATAAACTTCTTCATATTCTTGTCAAGCTGCATACAGATTTTTACTTAAATTTAATCATTATTTCTCGTTGTAATACTATATACTTATTCTGAATGTTTAGGTAGTTTTATTTTACGGCAAAGCAGTAACCCTCTATATGGTTTATGGTCTCCGACTATTCGTTTACATTATTGAGTTTTTCTATAAGTAATTGCAATTGAAGTCTTGTAGTACAAACAATTTGTGTAATTTATTGACCGCCACCCTGGAAAAAAAAAATAAAATATAAGATTAACGGTCAGGAATCTAACTTAAACTAACAAATTAATTAAATAAAGGTTTCTGATCCGCAACTGGAAAAAGAAGAAATTAAAATGGCTTTAAATGTCGCATTAAAAACGCCGTAGATAGAATGAGGACATTTTAGAATGAGTTCGATAAATAGGACACCTTCTCAGACATAAAGGGATGACTAGAGATATACTTATTAGAAGCAGAAACAGGAGTTTAAAGAGACAGAGACAGCATAGGTTCGCAAATAGTTAGAAATGTAGGTTCCTTCATACGCATCCTAGAATTCGAACTATCCTAGACAAAAATTTTCAGTCTCTCTCCAGTCTCTCAGAATCATTCAGCGTCTCTGAGAGCGTCTCTCACAGTCTCTCAGTTATTGTCTAGGTGTTTTTATGGATCTCTAACAGTCTCTGTATGAGAGACTCGAACGATAAAATTGTTAATTCAGAGATTCAAGTCTCTCACAGAGAGACTGAATGAATAAAACTGAAAAATTGAGAGACTAGAGTCTCACTTTGATCTCTGAAATATGTTGAACATAGAAAATTTTAACCATGTCTAACGAGACACCACTTATTGGGAGATTCGAGTCTCTCGTTCAGAGACTGGATACGAAATGAGGATATGTCTATGAGCGACTCGAGTCTCTCGTTGAGAGACGCTAAACAGTTTTTTTGGCAGTCTCTCGACAGTCTCTCTCAGCGACACCAGAGAGACTCGATGAGAGGCGGAGACTAAAGTCTCGCATTCAGAGACTCTGAGAGACTGAACATTTTTATCTCCGGTATTTCTCACAAAAGTTTCACAATTGTTATTATAAATATATGTGAAACACTTTGAATTTCCTCATTAATTTGCGGTTATCTGTAGTCGATAAAGTTAATTCAAACAATAAATGTATGTGATTTTTAACAAAATTAATTCATTTTTAATATAACTCTAAGCTGGTAATTTGAACGCAAAACTTTTCCATAGATTAAATGGAAGGTAAAATACTACAAAAACCTTTTACTTAAATCCTAACTAAACTGTAATGGAATTATCATACACCAATATATTTCATATTACCATAAAAGCCATTGTGCCTCATTCAAACAACAAAATAAGGGTGATAAGTTCTATTGCCTCAATGTTTTTAGAAATTCCATAACCTCCGTTTCCAAATCATTTCTGTGCTTTAGATTTAATGATATTCTATTAAACGGACGAAGCCATGCGTTATTTTACTATTCTTGGGTTTTTCAATAACTTCCAATTTTAAAACGTGTATGTTTTCTTTATTGTTTTCTTTTCTTTTGACTAAGCAGTTATATTATTAACGCTAACGTCTGAGTTGTTTCTCATGTTGCGACATGTTTTACTTTCCATTACACAAAAGCTCAAGTATTGCAGAACGTGAATGTGTAGAGAAACCTTTAAACTTCCTAGAAAACGACAGAGTTATCTATTACTGATGGTTATTGTTGTGTCTTCCTTTTGATGTTTAAGTACGTAATGGAAAATGTCGTTTTTCGCATTATGTTTCACATCAACCATTTCAATTGCAGTAACGATTTGAACGACTGAAAGCAATATCGATATCTAGAAGCTCTTCATAAATTTCTTATTCAAATATCATTTGACATTATCTACTGTTGACATACAAAGGGTTGTTTCTATTTATATTGCAGAAGGAAAAACATTCTCTAAAGGAATACGTTTTATTATCTTAAAAGTATGTATTTGTTTTCCGGGTACACCCTTTTGTTTTCTTATTCAAGTAACATTTAGCGTAGACTATTGTCTTTTGGCATGATTTTTGGTTGTAATGGTTTGTATAAATGGATACTCAAACATTGAATAATTAAATATTAATTAACATTTACATAAAAATGGTCACGCATTCATGAGTCGATCAGTCACAACTAAGTGAAACATAAACAACCGGTTGTTTTTTAAAAAATAAAAAAAATAACATTTGACCTTTTTTGGCTTTAATTTCATTTAAAACAGGGAAAGAATGATGAATACAAATAATTTGTTAATATTTTAGTATCAATTTTAAAACGGTTGATTAAGGGTCCTTCTTTACAAACGTTAATTAATACTCTTTAATGTAGAAATATCCCCTTCAATAAAATAAAATGAAATTTCTGGAAAAAAAATATAAATATGTACAGTTGATGCATCGAGAAGTAGCCCTTGACTTTTTCAGTTGCGAAGCAGATCATAAACAAGAACCGCATTCGGTTAGAAAAGGATGTCGTTCACGCTCGGGAGAAATATCGATTTGCACAAGGGGTTATCATTGGGAACACACTATTTACTCTAACTTTATGTGTATTTATTCTGTTCATTTAGTACAGTAGTATCAAAAAATAGCCATTGTACAATGCTCGTCAGACGCGCCACGTCTCGTTGGTCCACTTGCATATGTTACCGGAAATGTATGAAACCTGGGAATTGTATATAATTCCTAGGAAATGTATACAATTCGGAGGCTATATAGGAAATCTATAAAATATTGTTTCAAGAATTTTTTAAAACACACATATCCTGGAAAATGTATATATTTCCTAGGAATTGTATAAAATTCCGAAATTATACTAGAAAATGTATAAAACATTTGCTTTCTGTGAATAAAATTGGAAATAATAGGAGAACAGAGGACTCTATGGAAGACAATAAAAAATAGGCGAGATAGGTTGGTAGGACACCTTCTCAGGCATGAAGGTCTAGTCAGAGACATATTAGAGGCAGAAACTGGAGTTAAGAGGGGTAGAGGTAGACCTAGATTAGATTACTGTTCGCAAATAGTTAAGGATGTGGGCTGTTTTAGTTTTAGGGAAATGCGAAGTTTAGCTCAGGATAGGAACGAGTGGAGGTACGTATCCAACCAGTCTTAGGACTGATGACCTTATGATGATGATGATGTGAATAAAATGAATAAAACACGTTAGTAACCTGAGAATCGGAGTGTTATGTGTTTACGCAGTTCTAGTGCGATCGCCTGATGTATATGCATTGGTAAAGCTAATGTTTGATTAGGTTAGGTTTGGAGATGTATATGCATTAGTGATGTTATTGTATGGTTATTAGGTAGATTTATGACGGACTGGAGTTTTTGGTTTCTTCTCGGAACTTTTGTTTTAAAAAAAAAAAAGAATTCAAAATCTTTTAAACAAACTTTATTCCTAAGAAACACTTTTGGACAATTACTTATTTGCAATACCCTATGGGCGGCAGCTAATCAGACATAAAAAGTCTTAAAAGTAAAAGTACAGTAAAGGTGAAGATGAAGTAGATATCCATATATTTAAATTGACCTTGTTGGATCATACGTAATCCTAAAATGTAGCATCGTACTACAGATGGCGTTTACCGCGCCATTTCTGGTATTTTCTAAAACGCGCTGTTAAGACAGGAGGTAAAGGTTGGTCTGTGTTCTGTCGGAGCTGTCTGCGACGCGCTGATGAGATCCAAAAAGATCGAAATCGCGATCCGCGTCTGGCAGTTTTGACAGGATACAGACCACTTCGAATTATTTTATTCGATTATGGTAACGTGCCTATCACGTTGAGGTTAGCTACGCCGGGATTCGTTTTAGCAAGTAGATATCCACATATTTGAATGGATATTGTTGGAGCATACGTAATCTTAAAATGTAACATTGTACTACAGATGACGTTTACCGCGCCATTTGTGGTATTATATATATATATGATTTCCTAGGAAATGTGTCTAATATAATTTATTTCACACATTTCCGGGCGGTTTTAGAAATTACATACATTTCCTAGGAATTGTATACAATGCCGGATTTCGTACATTTCCGGTAACATGTACATATCCCCGCTCTCTTTGAAAGATACATTGATAAATACTGTTGTCACCAGGCTCACATTATTTGACTAGGTGATTTGATTTGAATAGTTCAATTAATTACAGTACATTACATTTAATCAATGTGGTTATAGAAGCTTTCGTTTAAACAAATGTGTACTTGCTGTATTTTAACTGTTTCGTTATGAAAATTGTTCGAAACTTTAGTAACAAAATTTATCTACGGTTTAGCACCCTTATGGTAGGTATTAAATATTCGTCGTGTTCTACCTCTTTCCTGGTGCAGATGGTAGGAGTGCCTTCGGCAACAACGTGCCTCGCATGTATCAGTTGTATAATACAAAGCTGCGAGCAATTTGCTGGCGAAAATCGGAAATTTACTGCCAATTGAGGCGAGTGGTGGAATTTGTTTCGGCAAATTGCCAAAAACAATAAACGATCGAAGTTGCATGGTTTGACTTAAACAGCTGTTGAAGCAACACGCAACAGAGTCACTTTTGCTCCGTACTAGTTTTTTAAACAACACTTTACATCCCAGATAAACGATCAGTCAAAACAGTGGACATATCACGGTAAAAGGACTTCTAAGGAGTGGAACAACAATCAGAGGAACACATAATGCCATTGGCCACAATTTCACGATGAACTCATGAAAAAACGGTCTCATCTGGTGAAGTAAAAAGTTCGCTTTGACCTTGACAGTGACACACCAGCAGCTGCGACGACGAGAATTGATGAAATTATGTTTTCCCATCGTCCACCTCAGTTTTGTACCTGTTTTTATTTCCAAACGCAAAAAATGGCTCAGTAAAAAAAATATAATTCAATGAACGGATCATCCTTCAAATTGACGTCTATTCGAAAAGTACATTTTCAGTAAATGCAGTACAAGTGGGCTAAGTGTTTCAATCTAAAGGTAGATTCGGGATGATCGCAGGCAAGGAACTTGTAGATTCAAACATTTCGATTATAGGGGAGACCGGGAATGGTTGACTAGTTTTTTACTGAATAGTTCATATTTTTTGTGTTTTAATGAATATAGACAAGAAAAACATGTTAATTGATAGAAAATCTATTAACCTAATAAAAATATGTAATATTTAGTTCTTAGTTTAGTATAATAGTGATGATTTAATGCATTTTACAAAATATTAAATCTTAGTCAATCTACCCCTGGCCCGGGGTAGGTAGACCATATGCCCGGGGTAAGTTGACTCATGTACCAGTAAGAGTCAAATCATNTGTATCGATAGATGTTTATAATGTATATATATATATATATCTAAAGCTTACAATAAATTTGTGAAGATAATAATCAGTTACTATTGTCTGCCTAATCAATTTTATAGATGCAGAGAGCTCTTAAACTGAATAATTTAGTGTTTTTTTTTCGAATACCGGCATCAACGTCTATTAATAAGAAATAGTAACAGTAAATAGGTGGTTGAGATAATCAAAGATAAGTGCCAAGTGTATAAAGTGGTTAAAGAGAAGCAGTGGCTGCTAGGGGGTTTGAGTTTATTTTTAATTTTTAAAAGGGGTTCAATAGCTCGGTGGTTGTCGTTGGATAGCCGCCATTGTAGACAATATAATCTTTAATTACTAATATCTATGTACACCTGATAATTATATTGTTATAACATTCAAAAATTACTTATGTAATTGAAATATGAAAACGTGTCAGTGTTCGAAAACAAGGCACGACCGCGATGTGACGCTTCAGACGACTGAGCGGGACGCGAAATGTAATGCTTGGCTATGATCAGATGACATAGTTCATACACTGTCGAAAAGTTTTCGGTAGTTAGTTTACCTACCCCTATAGTCAACTATCCCCGGTCTCCCCTAATTTCGGCAGTCGTCCTCCGTGAGCAGTTTGATTTCTATGTTGAAAGTTGTACCTCGGAGTCTCAGAATTCACTTCGACCTAGGAATTAAGCCGTCCGTTGTAGATGACTGCTGAAGTTGCAATCGAAATGTTTGGATCTGCTAAATCCTTTCGACCACGGACCTTCAGCCCGAGTGTATCTCTTTGTTCCGGCTATTATATTATATTTGTACCTTTTTTATGGGTCAAAGTTCTAGAACGCTCTACTTTTTTCAATATTTTGTGAAATTTTGTGATAATTTGGTATGGTAGATGGATATTTTTTTTATTATCATTGATGGATTGAGCTACTGTATCTCTTTTCCAATAGAATGCCTAGATTTGCCCATGCATTAGTTGCAGTTAAAATCCTACTAAAAAGAAAAATACTAATATTTAAATGTTGTAGAAGTGAGTGGGGTGGTTAGGTTAATTTATGGTTCTAATAATGTAGTCAGGTCAAGTCAAAAGATTGAAAAAAAAATCCGAAGTTGTTATCATATTAAGAGAACGAAATTTAAATGTTAGAAGCGCCTTTTTCCTCTGAGAAAACATCTGTCACGGGATTTCAGATTTAGTTTCACCCTTCTATATATAAATAATTTATCAGTAAAGTAATTTGTGCGATTTACAGATACTTCAATGTTCCTAAATCTTATGATTTATATGTATAATGTTTTAAGGATAATAATAGAAATATTCTAATATAATATTATTACGTTACACTCTAAATTATTTGCTCGGGGAATTCTATTCAAATGTCAAGTCGATGGAGGCTTCATGTTTTCTCATTCGCCGAAATAATGAAACTTAAACGGTTTCACTAACTTTTTATTGACTTGTATACATTACAAGAATGTATTTGTAAGACAAATCTTATAAAGAACAGACCGAAAGGTTTTTTAAAGATTGAATGAAAGAACATAAAAAATGTATTCCAAATAGGAATATCGACTTAACCCAAATACAAATCATTTAATATCAAACTCACATAACTTTCACGATTATTTTAAGATACTGCATATAAAAAATTAGTAAGTCAAAATTCAATCAAACTGATTTTAACAGTTGCTTCATTCTTATACTTAACATGTAATAGTTTTATTTTTATGAATTATTCCTCTCTTTTTTATTTGTTTATTTTCTGACAGCATTTTTTGGAAGTACGGCCGCTATAAATTTCTTTAATATTCAAGGATATCCGCTTGCGATGGGGTTGGTAGGTATTAGTTAAGAATAGCTTACGTTTCATCTAATTAGAAGGTATTAAATAACGCAATGATGCTATTCAATAATATTCATAAATTTCTTTATCAAAGGCCCGCTTGTAGCTATCGCACTATCAGCTTCTCAGTTCCATCTTTACAGAATTTAACTTATCCAAAGATCACCTTACACAAAAAAATATGGATGCTAATTAACTTAATTAATGATAAAATACCAATAAAGTTGTTTTTACGTATTTTAGGGGCAAGTTTCTTCGTTTAACGCATATAAAATGAACTATGACGTATAATATTAATTTTGTTTTTCTTCTTCTGTTTAAAGAAAATATTACTGAATAAAGAAAATATTTTCATTATTTCGTCCTGGTTAATATCCTAGAATAAGAATCTCGGTTTCATTTCTGAAAATCCCAACCTCCCATAGAGTTTCTTCTAAATTTTGTTTTCTTTATATTTTCGCCCTAATATTTACTAAGAAATAAACGAAGCGGCACTTTTTGTGAAGAAAAAATTGTATTACGAGGGTGGATTGATAAGTTTCCGGCCTGACCAAGAAAAACAAGGTTTTTAAAAATTTTTTTTTTTTATTTCTCAACATAATCTCCTCCAAGGCTGATACATTTCTCATAGCGGTGTTCCAGTCTATTAATGCCATCTCTATAGACTGATTCGTCAAGCTCCTCAAAATAACCATTTACAGCTTCGATTACTTCTTCATTGTCCGCAAATCTCTTACCGCCAAGCCATTTTTTGAGATTAGGGAACAGAAAATAGTCACTCGGGGCTAGGTCTGGAGAGTAAGGAGGGTGCGGCATCAATTCAAACTTTAGATCGTTGATTTTAGCCGTCGCAACGATTGACGTGTGCGCTGGTGCGTTATCGTGATGAAACAAGATTTTTTTCTTCGCCAGATGAGGTCGTTTAATTTTCACCTCGTGGCTCAAACGTTGCAATAAGTCTGCGTAGTATTGACCAGTGATAGTATTACCCTTTGCAAGGTAATCAATGTATATAATACCTCTTGCATCCCAAAAAACAGTAGCCATAACCTTGTTCGCCGAAAAAATTGTTTTTGCCTTCTTTGGAGTTGGTTCCCCTGGTCCAATCCACTGTTTAGACTGTTCTTTGGTTTCAGGAGTGTAGTGGTGGACCCACGTTTCGTCAACGGTTACGAATCGACGCAAAAATTCGCTTGGATTACGCTTATACAATGACAAATTTGCGGTAGAAATGTTTTTTCGAATCAATTTTTGGTCGACTGTTAGCAAACGCGGCACCCATCTTGCACAGAGCTTTTCCATATGCAAATGTTGGTGCAAAATATGTTGCACACGTTCATATGACATCTTACAGGTCTCAGCTATCTCACGCACTTTCAATCTGCGGTCTCCCAGCACTATTTGATGAATTTTTTCGATCATATCTGGAGTTGTGACCTCAACGGGGCGTCCTGAGCGAGGCCCATCAGAGGTGCTCACACGACCCTTTTTAAACTCGGAAACCCACTGCTTAACGGTTGAATATGACGGGGAGGATGTCCCCAGTGTTGAGTCCATCTCTTTTTTAATTTCCTTCGGCGTTAACCCCTTCAAATAAAAGTATTTGATGACAGCACGATTTTCCTGCTTTTCCATTTTTACGAAAACCACAGAGGCGTCTTGTTCAGCGTGCTGTCAAACCTACACTAGCAAGGAGATCGGGCTGAAACTATAGCTACAAGCTATCCAAGGATGGTACTATAGAATGTCACCTCAAGGTAGGCCTAGTGGCGTCATCTCTTGGTTAGGCCGGAAACTTATCAATCCACCCTCGTATTTGATGTTAAACTTTCACTGGCTTTTGCTCACTTAAGAGTTTCCAGAAAAGTAATGTTACTTTTTCGAATGAATCGTACTAACTGCTAACATTTATTCCTTTCACAAGCCAATGCTTTTTAGTACCTTAACTACACAATTTCAAAATTACCAGTCGTAATTTAGAAAGTAAGAAAATAGGAAAGACAAAATACGTGCGATACAAAATTTTGACATACATATTTGTTAAATAAGTACCAGTAGAAGCACCTGCTTCCTCAATTTTTTTACAAAGCAAAAAAAGAACATCGGGTCACACCACCATCATCATCATCGGAACACCTACGGTGTCTTTTTGTGAGCAAATTTTCTTATTCCTTTTATCTACTCACTTTCAGTCATCAATTTCTGTTTGACTTTTTTTTTCATGAGTAATAGCTAATTACATAGGCATGAAAACTTTCTATTACCAAATGAAACCCCTTTTTATCTTTCGAAATTCTTTCACTTCTTCTGACAAGTACAAGTATCTAGGAAGTTTTTAAGGGATTGAGTTTCAGATGTGAGGGATTTCCTGTATTTTTACAAATTCCGAGCACATTTCTGATTAATTTCCCGGAGGGATTATAACACAATCAGATGATAAAAGCAATTCTTTTTAAATAAATCATTCTTTATAGCTAACAGTAATTTATCTTTTCTCCGTTTCTTCTTCATCATGATCATCATCATCAACATAAGGTCATCAGTACTAAGACACCTGAGCTAATCTTCGCATTTCCCTAAAACTAGAACGTCCCACATCCTTAACTATTTGCGAACGGTAATCTAGTACCTATAGGTCTATATCTACTCCTCTTAATTCCAGTTTCTTCCTCTATTATGTCTCTGACTAGTCTTTCCCCACTCTGTGAGAACATGGGGAACCCATACATCGAGCTTCGAGAATAATCTCAGGCCTTTCAAGTGGTCATAAACTGTTGAATTTGATAATTTTAACCTCAATCCGATCTCACGTGTTGTTATTCGCCGGTTCACATCAACTAATGCCTTTATCGGGTCTTTATCAGCTTCAACCGGCCTTCCCAAACGTGGTGCATCTTCGACATCAAAATTGCCGGATCGAAATTTAGCGAACCAGTTCTGGCACTGGCGTACTGTCAACACACCTTCTCCATACACATCAGTCAATTTATTTCTGGCTTGAACAGCATTTTTACCCTTTCTGTAGTAAAACAGTAAGATATGTCGAAAATGCTGCTTATCGCTCTCCATATTTAAAAGGGCACCAACCAAAAACTACTGCGTAGAATTAATTGGAATTTTTCACACACAAGCCTTGCTATATGAGCTCTCAAAGCATATAAAAATTATACGGCTTAAATGTGAAGTTGGGTGCAAAAGAATACAATTAAATCCTCTGTCGGGAAAAAACGAAATGAACAACCCTATACAAATCCTATCCTTTTTCTACCTAACCGTTTTCTCTACCCGTAAAGATAGAATGGCATCCCGCCTTCGTCTATTTCTTCTAAATCCAAAATAATCTTCCCCTAATAGTTCTTCCGCCCTTTTTTCCATCCTCCTCTGTACAATTCTAGTTAAGATTTTTGACGCATGAGAAGTTAAGCTAATTGTTGTCTCCACCTATCCGCGCCTCTCTTTTAAGGTATGGTTACCACTTTCCGTTTATAATCCTCCGGGGCTTCCCCGTCTTGTGAATGTGATCAACTAGCTTAAATATACGATTTCTAACCATTTATCTTGCATATTGTAGAATTTACACTTTTATTCCTTTACCTAACTAAGTTTAAGGTGTAGATGGGGAAATAATTCTTGTAAATCCATCACAAATGTATCGTATTCGTCTTCTTTTCATCTTTACAATTCCTTTTTGATTTGTTCTTGTTTGCTCTAAGGAAACCTTGTAATTTGCCACATTAAATTTTTTGAAATTATAAATCCAAAAAGTGTATTTCTACTTCCTGTATTAATAAATTTTACTCTTTGTACTGTTTTAAAGTGGTGTAGCTGAGCGCTGAAAGGTATCCATGAACTTTTACTTTACCAGAAGCAGAAGATTGATTAATTTTCTAGACGACCCACGTCTTACAATCTGAATTCGAAGATTAATATTGTCGGTGTTCGGATTACGGACGTAGGTGTTTCAGGATTTTCTTCTTTGGAATTTCTTGTATAAAGTACTTGTATAAAACAAGCCCTTACCCGTGTCAGCACTAGCGTTTATATGTATTCTGAATACGTGTCAAAAATCAGCGAAAATATAGTAATTTGATAAATTTATTGACCAGTATCATCAGGATAAAACTAAAGTTTGTAAGTTTCTAAGTTAAACATACACTTCGGGTAAAATGACCATAAACACTGTCCTTCTTAATCGAAATGGAAAGAAACAGTATTGTTTTTCTGGGTAGGAGGTGCCCTATGTCCTTTTCTGTACTCCTAATAATATATGTACAAAATTTCATAATGATCAGTTGAGTATTGAAGGTGTGAAATGGTAATAAACAAACTCATATTCGCATTTAGTTCAGGTATAGTTTGGCTACTACAGTAAGCTTGTTAGTGTGGTATATAGATTACGTCATAGAATAACGAACAAATTGGATCGTATGCTGTGCATCATACAAAGCAAGTTACAACTTACGTCCGCTCAAATTGACAACAGTTAATAAAACGTAGAGGTAATTTAGAATCCGATGATACTTGCTCTTTTGGCCTTGGCTTGCGTAGTAGCAAAACCTCTGTTCATTGTTTTTTACATTTCTACATCTTAAAAACATTAGCTATCACTTTTGACAGTTTTGGGGAGTCTCATGCTTAGCTGTACAGTGACGCACATGGTTACAATCAATACAATAGCAGTTAAATTAGTGTTTTAGTGTACAATATGAATGCGATAAGGCCCATCCCTCGCTTGTCTCATGGTTCATGATATTCTAAACTACCTATAGGTACAATTCACCAGCATAAATTATGCCATAGGTTCTACATAAAATAACGATCAATGAGCTCACCTGAAGAGAGATTTTAGGGATAAAACGAGTTAAAATAGTTATTAGATCAAAGAAACTTCGGAATTTAAAAAAATCTGGACAACAATGAAAAATCGTCAAAATAATCCTATCTAAGGTTTATTAGACTCACTTGTTTTTCTTTTTTTGTTCTACGAAAGCTCACTACAGTTACTGTCGATTGTACTGTAAGGCAAGTTGACAAATTGCCCTAAAGTTTGCGTGTTCATTTGGCCGACCGGTCAGCAGTCATAAGTCTTGTGCTTTTAATTAGACACAATAAAAAATCAGGGGGAAAACTTACTTCAGATATTACATTTGAATTCCTTACACAAACGTAAATTTTCTGTATCCCCATTAACATACTACTTACGACATTAAATGGTTTAGCTGACATATCCAGTAGGTAAGCTAAATCTGTCCCCTTTGTTTGTGAAACGTTTAAAATATAAATATATTTTTAGCATGGTTAGTACCTAATTGAAAATCCTATAAAGGGACGTAATAAAGTTAAACTCTCACGCACTCTATTGACACGGACGTGGGTTTGAATGAAAAGTTTGCGTTAGCTTTTAGGCAGTTTAGTAATGCATTAAGTAGGCTTAGTCGGAGGGTCTTTAATCATTGTGAGAGTTTATTAAAAAGGTGTTGAAAACTAATAAATGTCGTTTCTGTATCGATAGATGTTTATAATGTATATGTTATCATATTAAGAGAA
>NW_020438900.1:897287-905372 GCF_000699045.2 Agrilus planipennis
ATGTAAAAGTAATTGTTTTAATTTTTTCTAATGCCAGCTTTTTATTTTAAGAGGTTTTTATGGTTTTCTTTTCTCCTTTTTTTTTCGTTTTTAGGGGCTAATTTTAACACTGTTTTTAGTTTCATTTCTCTCCTTAAAGCCGTAAATTTTTATATCTTCTTTCGACGACCCACCGTCTAACGGAGAGAAATGATTGGCGAAAGTAAAAGTTAAGATAAGCTTACATGTCACTTTTGAAGGCGAGGAAAAAAATTTTGAACGCACCAGATAATTCCTTGAAAGAACGCGCATTAGGCAGAGTAATTTATTGGAGTTATCCATCTGAAATAATTACTTTAGAAACTGCGAAATATGTCAAAAATGCCTTTTTGTACTGACTATGTAGGAACACCTAACGCATATAGAATGTACATAGTTTCAAAACAGATAATGGAATTTTTGTAACGTGAACCGAACTTATCTATAAAAATAATGATCGCCAAGATTATCGTTCAAAATTGGAATTCTTGTCTATACATCTAAAGATTTTGAGGGATTGTATATCTGTCTGCAGTACCTAAACCACTGCGACTTAGTGTTGTGTCATTTGATCAACCAAAAACTCTTAATTCTTTCTTTCGAAAATTTCTTCTAAAACAGGCGACAAGAAAACTTATCGAATATCACCCTCTCAATTGGTTCTTTTGATCTTATCAGTTAAATCCCAATTTATTTACGTATTTCCAGATGAGAATCTACCCTCGCAACTTACACTAAATATTCCTAGAACGAGAAACATTAACAGGAAGAAATAGTGAATTAAATATAGCAACCAGATGTAATGCTAAAACTATCTCATGTTTACTTGGTGATCTCTTCCCTTTCTAATTAAACTAATTCACGCTGGAAAACTGTATGATGTGCAGATGTATCACGTTGTTACTCTCAAGTTAATTTTCTGTTGTTTCAAGGATTTTGTAATTACTGGTATGTAAGGAAAGGAAAACTACTGTAACAGTGAACGATAGGCGACGAAAAATTAGAAGAACTGACTGATTTTCGGTATTTAGGAAGTCAGAATGGAACGCCAGTCTTCTATAGAAAGAAGCCACTTTTACGCGAACGATTAATTTAGAAATTCGAAATTCGCGGTGCTGGACGGGGTGTGGAACATGGACGGTGGGCGCGGCGGAAAGAAAAAGGGTAGAAGCGTTCGATATGTGGTGTTACAGGCAAATGATGAGGATATTGTGGATAGAGAAGGTTAGAAATGAAGAGATATTAGAAAGAATAGGAGAACAGAGAACTCTAAGGAAATCAATAGGAAATAGGCGAGATAGGTTGGTAGGACACCTTCTCAGCCTTAAAGATTAGTTAGAGACATATTGGAAGCAGAAGTAGGGGTTAAGAGGGGTACAGGTAGATTTCAATTAGTTTTAGGGAAATGCTAGGATTAGCTTAAGATAGGAAAAAGTGGAGATGCGTTTCTAATCCGTCTGACTGACGACCTTATGATGATGATGATGATGATGATGAAAAAACTCTTATTAGTCTGTCTATCTGTCAGTCGGATCATCGAAATGATGGAACATGAAAAGGAGGTTGTGTTTAGATCACTTTTTAAATTGTTTATTGGTCGTAATTGTGTTTATTATAAACAGTTAGAATTAGCGTTACCGGAAAATGATTCACTCTTCCACGAAGTCGCGGTTGTACAAAACAGCAGGGTCTCATAATAAGGACAAGTCTTATTATAAGGACGTAGAAGACAGTATCAGCTTAGTGGATAAAAATAATAACTGAAAATATGAGCAATACATCTGCTTTTTGGGAAAACCAATTTTTACCTTCCGTTCTTAAGTCTTTGAGCAGTTCATTATGAATCAAAGGACTTTCTACTTTACCAAGAAAATACAATCTTCTTAAGTATTTTGGCGAACCTTGTCTTTAATTATCTTTTGCGATTAGGTATATGCTCAAGCGCTTTTCTAAATGTATATCAATATCTTTATTCAACTAATTTTCCTGACCGCGTTAATCCTGGTTCATATTAAAGGTAGTATTAAGAGATGTGTGCCTTATTTTCTTTAATACACATATTGTACACTGAGAAAAGAAAAGAAAAACTAAAAATAAAATTTCTACCACATCTATAATATTGCATGAAATNCAAATGCCTTTTGTGTTTCACATTTTTAAGCAGACTGGCACAAAATCGATCCATTATTATGTTCTACACCATCGAATTCAGAATGTTCGCAGATAAAATTTGAATGAATTTCCAAATGCATGTAAATACTTAACAGTTAAATGAGTTCAAGTAAAGACATGCATACTTTAATTATTAATTATGAGCTATCTTGTGCATCTGCCAGTTTGTTAGTTTGGATGATTTTCTAACAATATTTTCTAAAAAATCAGAAGTAATCATAAGACAAACCTGCCAATTCAAAAATGATTTGAGAATTACTTGTTGTTCGCAATGACGGGTGTCATCATAAGGTCCTCAATCTTAAGACTGGTTGGACACGCACCTCCACTCTTTCCTATCCTGAGCTAATCTACGCATTTCCCTAAAACAAGAACAACCCATCATCATGCTTAACTATTTCCGAACAGTAATCTAATCTTGGTCTACCTCTACTCCTCTTAACTCCAGCTTCTGCCTCTAATATGTCTCTGACTAGACCTTCATGCCTGAGAAGGTGTCCTACTAATCTAAGTATCTCACCTATTCCTTACTGACTTCCATACAGTCCTCTGTTCTTCTAGTCTTTCTAATACCTCTTCATTTCCAACCTTCTCTATCCACGGTATCCTCATCATTCGCCGGTAGGGCCACATTTCGAACGCTTTTAACCTTTTCTTTTCCGCCGCGCTCACTGTCCATGTTTCGCACCCGTACAGCGCTGTGCTCCAAACATACACCTTTAACAACCTTTTTCGAATTTCTAAATCAAATTGAAGGCGATTCGACCCTGCGCTATCCTCTGCTTTATATCCCTACTAGTCCTTCCGTCCTGACTTATCTGAGATCCTAGATACCTAAAATCCTACTTTTCCTTCCCTTGCATTCCAGTATTTTTGTTTTACTTAATGATTACTGATTAAAAAAAATAAGGAAGGTTATAGTTCACTTGCATTAGCAAGGACAATATCTGTGGTGTAAATCGCTGATAAAGTTAATTTGTTCGTCACTTTTTCAATATTTTCTTGTTTGAGTTTGAAATGTTAGTAGGTTTCTGGTAAACTAATTTCTTTGTTCTAAAGCTTGCAACAAGGCGCCATGTTTATCCTATCTCTTGGATGATGTTAACTGGATTAAAGACAATTATGTCAGTTCTATCCGAGGTTACAAAATATCAGAATATTGCGGCAAACCTGACGCGACAATATGTTTGCGCGGTGCATAATAATACGTATTCATATATCTTTTGGTCGTGATGAGTATCACAATCTAACCAAAAGACATTTTAAATCCTTATGTAATAAGAAATATGAAAGCCTTAGGATGGCAATAGGGTAACGCTCGGAAAAGTATTGTTTATATTTCCTTCAGGCTAAATGCCATCCTGAATACATTTTATTCTTCCAAGAATTTTTTTCCTTGGTAAAAATCAGCGCTTTGATTCTCCGTTTCCTTAAGTAACTATACTGAAAAGAATACTTAATTATTTTGTTGTTGGGGTTCTTTGGGGTAACAACATTAACTGTTTCATATTTTACATCAATAGGTGGTGTTATTTGAAAGGTCTAAGGCTTCGTTTACAGTTTTGCTTACTTTGCATTGTTTCATGATTTTTGTTTTTGCACGGGTCAGAGCAATATTTTTGTGTAAAAAAATAAAGACAATTCATTTATTGTTGATTAAAGTGAAAGAGCTTGATAACAATTTAATCATGTCAAAAAGAAGGTCTTTTTTTGACCAATTGAACTATGATTCCCGTGAAGTCAAGTATAAGCCGTGCCAAATGATAATTCTCGTAGTGGGCAGATGAAAACAGCAAATACCACGAGTATGAACAACCATATCAAATACCGACATCCAATCGTGATACATCAGTTAGGTTCTATGATCAAATGCTCAACCACAGACGATTCCTTCCAGTCTCAAATTCAAATTTGTTAATAACAAAAATTCATACTCATGATAGCAAAACGAAAAATTTATCAGTCAAAACTTCAGTTTAGCCGTTCATTTATTAAAATTGGTAAAACAAAACGCAACTGACACTTAAACGTAATGTTGTGTATGCTTAAGTATAGTGTTTTATTTATAGTTACATTTACCTGAAACTTTTGATATACTTAAAATTAGTGACATACATACCTATTTCAATATTTTACAAAACTCTGAAAGGGGTTTGCAAAGATTGCATGTTTGTTTTTGGTCCGATTTAATTGGGGGGGGGGGGTGATGATTGGTGAAGAGGAGTTGAAATGTTTAAATGGAACATATATTATTTATGGTCAGATTTACTTGAAACTTGATCTTAATGATCTCTCATTTAATTTCTATAAGACCTATCTCTACATTTTAAAACATTCATCCTCCAAAGGGGGGACGGTAAAAAGGTGTTGCAATTTTTGTTTGGTACATACTTTATTTGTGGTTGAATTTATTTGAAACTTAGTATATATGCTGTTTGATATTATTAATCAAATGAAAAGAGGTTGCAACGTTTCCATGGGGGTATATTTGGTTGCTCATTGTTGAAATTAGGCAAATACGTGTTTTGGCAATTTTTAAAAATCAACCCTTAAGGATGAAATGTTGCTGCTGCGTTTTTATTTGAAATCTAAGATGGTGACATTACATAAAATTAAAACGTTGTAAGAGTGAATTGGGAGTTAAAAGGTTTTATGGAGAAACAATACGAGAGCAGTTCAATAAGTACCCGTGTTAGAAATGAAGACACTTTTTTTTTTAAATTTGTTTTTTTACTTTTCAACAAAGTCCCCTTTTAGAAAGATACACTTCTTCGAACGACCCTGCAATTTTTTTTTACCCCTCCAAGAAATAAGATTTATCGAACTCTCCAAAATCCCCCCTGTCTCAGCGATGACTTCCTCGTTTGAGCTAAATGTCTTTCTCGCTAGTCATTTCTTCATGGTAGGGAACAAGATGAAGTCGCAGGGAGTCAAATCGAGTGAGTACGGGGTGTGCGGCAGCAAATTCATAACGTAATTAGTGCATTGTGCCGGTGCGTTATCGTGTTGAAAACGCACCTTCTTTATCGTCAAATGCGTCCGTGTCTCCTACAACTTTTTGTCGAAGCGGTCCAATAACTCACTGTAGTATTGTCCAGTGATCGTTCTTCCTTTTCCTAAAAAATCGGTAAAATGATTTCCTCGGTAACAACGTTTGCCAGGCTTCCTGGTCGCTCCTATCAAAAACGGATCTTTGCCCACGTTTAAATTCGTTGAAGCAATATCTAACTGTGGTCGTAGATGGCGTAATGTCTCCATAAACAGTATCCAACTTTGTTTTCATCTCCTCGCATTTTTTTCCCATCCAAAAACAAAAAGCGAGTTACCGAACGATCCTGCTCTTTTTCCATCTTAGCGAAAATAACGAAACACGTCTCAGTCGAATGGCTGCCAAATCCAAACTAACCTATCAATCAGTCTGAAATTCGTTTTGGCGTGATTTGATAGATGGCAGCACACGATGACAACACCAATTTCCCTCAGGAACGTCCTCCGTCTTCAAACACGGGTACTTATTGAACCGCCCTCGTATTTCTGCAAGCGAAGCCGCGGGGAAAAGCTAGTATGCTAATAAAGCTTTACTCCTTTATTTGCACTTTCAGTTAAAAGATATAAACACTACAGAGGGTTTAAAAAGAGTGATCCATCTCACCCATGTTTACCCTGTAAGATCTTATCAAACATTAGAAATCGATTTTCAGCAGTAAATACCACTACATGATGGTAAATATACTGCCTGTTGCTTGATTTTCTTCACACACTTGTACCTGAAGAATAAATGCAGAATAAAACGTATTATGCAGATATCAATATCGCCTCCACTTTTTATAAGTGGGATTCAGAAATCACACACGTTTCAAAAACGTGACCAGAATGTGTGAACCTCGATGTCCATTTCGAACGCTTCACCCGAATAGAATATATATAGCAACGTCTGCAATTTATAGATCTATTTGTTAGTTTTGCACAAACTTCGTGTTCCTACATTTTCAACAAAGTTTATGGACTTTTCAACCAACATCTGTAGTTTATCGGGTAACCTATCAAATACCACTACATACCTTTTTCGATATGAAATATTTCAGCGTTACTACTTCGATTCCATTTACATAAGTAGGTACTAATTCACTTTTATTTTTAATAATTCTCTGGGTCATTCAGAATAATATCTTTTGATATCGACTAGAGGAAAAGAAATCTTTAAAACAGTATAATGCTATTCCTATTCCTATAAATAGTAATGGTGGACTCCTGCCCGAAAAGGAGGTTGTTCTAATTCGTTTTTATAGTATTGATTTTATAGAAAAAGAATCAAATTAATTAATAATGTAACTAGATGCCGATATATTTCGAAAGACGTAAATATTTTAAAAGATATTCGTGCCCTAGCCAAATTTGGAGACTATTTTTAACCAACTTCAAGAAAAAAAGAAGGTTTTCAATTCGACTGCGTGTTTTTATTTTTATTATATTTTTCGTGTGTCTGTTATGCCAATTTTACCAGATTGTGAACCGATTTGAATTATTATTTTTTTATAGTACAGGCTATATCTCAAGGGTGGTTCTAATTAAATTTTAAGAAAATATTCCACCTGTAAGGATGGAAAATCAGAGGATGATTCCCATTTTCAATTATACTTTAAGTTTGTAGGTACATGCAGGCAAAGTTTTGAAATTTGCTTTTATAGGTAAGTGGGTATATTTAAATTATTCTGATTAGAAAAAATAACTGTTGTGTGTATGCATAAGTATGATAGATAGTTAGACAGAAGCAACGTTAACCAAATTGTTTTGAAAGATTTTCTTATTACAGTCACAGTTTAGTCAGAGTTGTTCTCGAAATCCTACGAGAAGGGACCAAATGTAATCGGAATTCCTTTATCCTAAGCATTTACTTTTAAATATAATCTTAATCGCCATTAGTATCTATTAATCCAAACATTCATTCCAGTGTTTGAAATACCTTTTGAATTCATTCTCCTGCTAGCACCTTCGTGACATTTTATTTTATGTCTTCGAGATTGGAAAAACGCTTTCCTTTCAAATCCCTTTTCGTTTTCGGAAACAGGAAGAAGTCTGAGCTGGATAAATCTAACGAATAGGACTCATGGGTCAAAGTAGCCGTCTTCGTTGAGGTCACAAACTAGCGAACCCGCCAATAAATGTATGCAGGTTTCACTGAACTAGTCATTTCTTTTATACCTTCTTTAAAATAACGGAATTCTAATTCCAAAGAGCTTTGAATGTCCGATATTCCAAAAGTAAAATTTATCTGAATGTACAATATTTTTCCAAGAGCTTCAAATTTGTTTAATTATGATATTTTAGTGGATAACAGTTTCCATTTCATTACATAACATATCTTTCATGTTTATTTTTGTTTTCTTTAAGGTATATATTAATTATTTACTACTCTTCAGCTAATTGTCAAATAGCTTTTTATTGTTTTTCGACTTGAATAACTTATCCTTAATTAACTCCTTTAGAACACTTAAACAATTTTAGGTTCTGACAGGATCTATATTCATTTTCAGTAAAATTATGAAAACTTTGCACTTGAAGAATAAAAGCAACAGGTAAACTTCTTAATAGCGAACAGGGTTACGAGACAGACAAAATATTTTATGGCCTTTAAAACCTTTCTACAGCAGGCACGTGCCTTAAATTTGCTATCTTTTAAATATTTTTCTTGAAATCAACACATACTGAACTAAGTCAAAACGTTTATCGAACATAGAAAATACACATTTCTTTATCGCAATTTTTTGTTTTTTACCGCACGAGCATAAATACATAATTTGATAAACGTGTTGGACCACGTGTACCCAAAAGCATCTCCTACTTCTTTGAAAACTGTCCCAAAACGCTTTTAAATAATATATATATATAAATATA
>NW_020438900.1:907394-910705 GCF_000699045.2 Agrilus planipennis
CTATATTACTGCAGTGTATATTATATATATATAAATATACCACTTTATTATTTATACCATGATGGTGTTGAAACGAATTTTCCTATACCGTGTTGTATTTTCCAAATGATGGTCGCCTTTTGATGTAGAGATGGGTCGCGTACCCAGTTTGGATCCGGTATTCGGTGGATCACTTCCTGCAGGACGACCGCGTACCGGATAATGACGCCGCTTACACGCCAGTGTGTCTGGTAATCCTACCAGAGACAAAAGAAAAATCAAACGTCAACAATAAAAACTTAATATGTCTGAAATTTTAAAACATTACAACAGGTTAGAAATCGTATATTTAAGCTGGATAGTCACATTTACGAGACCAGGAAAGATCCTGAGGATTTTGAACGGAACGTGATAGCCATACCTTAAATGAGAGGCGCGGATAGGTGCGAGACATTTAGAACAATTACCTTAACTTCCCATGCGTTAAAACATTTAACTTGAAGAACTATTAGGGAAAGTTTAATTTGGGTTTAGAAGAAATAGAGGAAACTGGAAACCATTCTAGCTTTAAGGGCAAAAAACTTTTTTAAAAAAACTTTTGGGTGTTTCATTCCCACCAGCCAGTAATGCTGGTGGGCGGGCAGTCCCTCCGGACTATGCCGGAAGGTAGGGCGGAAGGCCCTCTTCAGCCTGCTTTCAGGAATCGTGGGAATGGGTGGGTGGTAGTTCGGGTGAGAAAGTTGAGACGGACGAAATGAAGACAGAAGAGAATTAAAGATTATCTGTGGAATATTACTGCCCCAGCATTTACCTAAGTGATCCAAGGAAACCACAGAAAAACTTGGACCAAGGCAGACGGACCCGGAATCGAACCGGCGTCCTCCCGAATGCTAAGCAATGGTCTAGACCTCTAGGCCATGCCGCTCGGTCGCTTTAAGGGCAATAAAATAGAGAAAATGATAGAAAAAAGAAAGAGCAGACCAGACAGGTTGGTATGACACCTTCTCAGGCATGAAGGTCTAGTCAGAAACATATTAGAGGTGGAAACAGGAGTCAAGAGAAATAGAGGTAGATCTAGATTAGATTACTGTTCGGAAATATTTAAGGATGTGGGATGTTCTAGTTGTAGGGAAATGCGATGGTTAGCTCAGTATATCAAAGAGAGGAGGTACGTATTCAACTAGAATTAGGACTGGCGACCTTATAATAATGATATAAAAAGACCTACCTAATGAAAACTGGTGATTCAGATTGTTTTGGAGTAGGCCATTTGTCCTAATTAGTATTATTTATTGATTATTATTGTGTTTATTTTTTTCCGTAAACAAGAATACATCAGTATGGTCGAACTGTTGTAATGTCTGTCGCTTGTTAATTTATAGGGTTTTGATTAACTTAGTAGTATGATTTGGACAACTTGTAGACTTTTAGCGTATATAAAAATTACAGAGTCGTTTCAACGGTTTCAACTCGATGCTTTCGTTGAAAATTCGACAACCATTAAATCTAAACCTTGTACATTGACTTTCGTAAATATTTTATTATATGTATATTATTTTATTGTGGGTCCTTAATACGAATACAAATAAGGAAGCTATAAAACAATATTTTTAGCAAAGTTATTGACATGTGCCATTGATGCAGCTTGTTCCTTTCATGCAGACACTTTTGGGTGGAACACCACGCATAACTGTGCAGAGTCCTCCTTTATCTACAAAAAAATGGCGATCATAATCATAATCTACAGCTACTCACCATTAAAAACATTTCAGTAATAATTAGTGATGAGCAAAGTAAGACCACCAACATTCTGTCTTAATCTCGGTCTAGGCCTTGGTATTAGTCTTGGTATTGTGTTTTAAAATTGTGGTCTTGCTCATTTAATCTGATACTTAAGGTTTTTTTTTAGCATTTCTAAGATCTAAGAATAAATTTTTCTATTTATCAACACAATAATTGTCTTAAATGTTGAAATTTTCTGTCATACATGCGAAATTTTCATGACTTTTTAAGAAAATAGTGTCGGTAGGAGCAAGAGTTATGAATACTCTAGAACTTACCCCTCCCCCAACACATAAGTTTACCTTTTAACAAACAAAATAGTAAAGGGTACTTGACAGAAGTAAAGAATATCGAAAAAGAATTAGTTTGTCTCTATATTTTAACCAATGTTACCCAGACACAGGAACGAAAGGCACTCCGAGGGCATTCTTGTGGATTCCTTTTTTCAGACAGTTGTAAAGTTAAATAAAATAATTTGAAGTGGTCTCTATTCTGTCGAAACTGCCGGACGCGGATCGCGATTTCGATCTTTTTGGATCTCATCAGCGCGTCACAGACAGCAGCGACAGAACACAGACCAACTTTTATCTGCTGTCTTAACAGTGCGTTTTAGAAAATACCACAAATGGCGCGGTAAACGCCATCTGTAGTACGATGCTACAGTTGTAGGATTACGTATGCTCCAACAAAGTTGTAAAGTTTCTTCTTTTTTATATATTTAGTGTTAAAATTAAAGTTGCTTCGAATAGTTTAACCCATTAATCCACTAAAAATAATAATTTTTCGTCTAGTCATGTGTGTTTAGTCTTGGTTTTTCATATTTGGTCTTGGTTTTGTTCGTTCGGTCTTAGCTTTAATTTTGTTAATATAAAGGCCGTCTTGGTCTTTCGAAAATGCAATTTGCTCATCGCTAGTAATAATCCAAAAAATAAACTTACCAATGACAGTGACACATTGACTGCAACAACCGCAGAAAGTTTTCCCCGGAGTTTTACCTGGTCCACAATCTGTTTCATTTTTACAATTGTGTTGAGTGCAATAATCAGTTGGGCAAACGATATTTACAGCGGCGTAAACAATGCCCACGGATATCAACAAAACGAATAAGTAATTCATGGTTAACGGTTAGCGTATCAGAAAACGTTTGACACTGAACGTGAATCCCTGCGTTTATATATGCGTGTTTCAAGACCATTATTTAGAAAAGTTAACACTAAAGAAATGTTAAAATAACCATGTAGCTACGATAATAATTATTGGAAGTAAACTAAATATACACTGCGGCTATATTACTGCAGGCTTAAAGTTATGTTCGATGTTGACTGAAAATACCTGCAAATTATCAAGAAACAGGTTTCTAAAGTCTTGAAAAAATACTTAAATAGTGTTATATATAAACGAGAATACATATTTAAAAAAAAAGGAATAAGAAGCTGGAAATGGGAAGACCTAAAACTCGTCAACCTTTTGGGGAACTAGAATAATAAACAACAACCAAGCAAATAGTAAAAGAGTAAATTAAATAGTTACTTATATACATAATATATATT
>NW_020438900.1:915842-923012 GCF_000699045.2 Agrilus planipennis
CAATATCGGATAAACATTGTATTAAAATATAGGAAGAAGGTACATCTCCTATATATTACCAATATTAGCTAACGGTTAGTTTACGTTAGGTTGCAATTTCTAGGCGACCTAAAAGTTAACCATCAATCTTCCAAGAATTTTGGTACCCAAGCGCCGGGCAAAGTGTCTTTATATGGACTCAATTTTGTCAAAGATGTTTTGTCAATGTTGGGTCAGTATTGGATAAATATTCTATATAAATAAAGGAAAAGGTACATCCCTTGTATATATTGCCAATATTGGATAAATATTACAAATCAATATAAATAAAAGTTATTGTCAAATATCTTTTATTAATATTGGATAAATATCGGATAAACATTGTATTAAAATATAGGAAAAAGGTATATGTCCTATATATTACCAATATTGGCTATAAATTGCCAATATTGGGCCCATATACAATATTGTACCAATATAGAATAAATATTGGGCCAACGTCGTGTGCTACTGGGGGAAGGAGTGGAGGGACGGGTCCAACCAGTCTTAGGACTGACGAACTTATGATGATGAACGCATTTCCTACAAAAAGAAAAAATAAAGATATAAAAATTAAACCAAGAATTAGAAGTAATAGCAATAACCAAAAAGGTGATATAAGCTAGACTCTGATTCGTTTTACTAATTTATCTGTTGAAAAAGTGTAAAACTGAGAAAATCTAATATAAGATTGTTAGGTCCCAGACGTTTCGTTAACAAGTGAAATTAGCGTCTTCAGTGGTATTGCGTTGATCTTCGCCCACGTTGTCAACACGGTACATACTATGTACTCTGAATTTTGTAAAGAATGTGTATAAGTAAATTGTGAAATGAATAACTACCTACCTACCTATCTATTTATGAAACTTGACAACAGAAAAATGATAAAAGAAATACGTCACTGTTTAGTAATTACTGTAGATAGTAACAATAACAGTTCACAAGGTATACAAAACAAGACAAACTAAAACTGTCGCTTTGAGATAATAAAAATGTTTTCAGAGTAGTTTACAATATGTCGAGGATGACAATGTGTTTTTCACGTGTCTGAAACATATATAGCACTCGTTATCAGTAACAGAACTATCAAGGGTCCGTGAATTCATTAATAAAAGTTGGATTTACTAACTGCAAATCTCAGAGAAAGTTGTCTCAACTAACGAAAATTTGTTCTGTTTTACGAAATTCTCATATTAAAGGGTGGTTTTACGAAAATTAATAAAATTTTATAATTTGTTTGTTAACTTTTGCCTACTATATCAAACTGAATTTCAATCAATTTGAAATTAAATAAATCTGGAAATGCTTCAACGATACATATGGAAACTCAAAATCGAACATATTTTCAAGTAGGGTTTTCCTTTCATAACAAAGCCCAGAAATTAAATATTTTGGCCAACTGATGAGAGAACACCACTCAATAAATGAAACATAAAATTTCCGCTTTAATGTTTTAACATTTATTAGAAGCCAATTAATTGTATATTTAAGAAAAGACTAGTGATGTATTGGGCCAATACTTTATTGTACTTAGTATATCTAAATAATTGTAATACCTATCCTTTAGAAGTTTCAACTCATTTATGGGACATTTCTTGCCCAATCACTTTACGAAAAAGAATTTCTGTAAATGTTGCCTATCAACTAATGTCTTTTTCATGCCTTTATTTGAAGTTTTACTATTTCGTTCTCTTTCATATTTGGATACTTTGATTTCTTTTGTTTGTGCATTAAATATTATTATAACTTGTGAAAAAAAATGCTTATCTAATATCATGAGACAAAAGACCCGGGTAAACTATTGCGAGAAAATGAAGAGATAATTTGACATTCAACCAATGTAATCAATCTAAACGTGTTAACAACCCCGTAGAAATACTTCTTTTGTTTTTTTTACACGCAAAAATAATAACCAGAATTCGATTTAGATAACATAAATGTTATCGCCTTCTCTTTTACTTGCCTTCTAATATTAGACCCAATAAGCAGATTTAGAAGAAAACAGATAAAAGATAAAGGGGTGGATCAGAAACTTTACACGTAGTAGGAATCGCAACGAATAAAGCAGGAATCAAATGCCTCCAACAATGGAAATTTACTTTTACATATTTAATCACTATATTTCTGACTAAAGACAGATAAAAACAATGACAATTTCAATTTAAAGAAACGCTATTTAAATTCTATCTTTGTTTCCACTAGACATGTGATTTATTTGAAATATNATGTACCAACACGGATTTCCCAAATGCTAGCTAGCATCTTTAAAATATTTTTATACCCTAAATTGGCTTTAATAAATTTTGTATTGGAATAATAAGGGGAAGAAATTGATTTCATTGCTGATTATCGTGGATAATTGTGTGTTTATTACTTTTGAACTAGTTCTTATTATCTAAGCACCTAGATACCTGTAATGAATGATAAGTTTTTCTCTTTACTCATATTAAAAATACGTACAACACATTAACCTCAATTATTGTGATATAAGTAACAATACTATAACCTTACGATCCTGAGCAATCAAATAAGAGAAAATATTTAGGTACACAGTGCTGCATTTAAACTAGGGGATGATAGATGCTCAGGGCAGCAAATTTCTAAGGGCAGTGAAATTATTAAGAAAGTATGCATTTACAAATCAGTAACTGCCTAATTTTGAAAAATTAGTGGCTATATAGCGGAAAGTCAAGAAGTATTCTGACTCCTCATCCAATTTGTACAAAATATAGGTAAAAGGCTGGAATATATTACGGTGTCTATGGAAAACCCAGCCCTGCAAGTACGTCAAGCCTACGTATAAAGGTGTCTTGTTTTTATGATACCAGCAACCTACGTTTCGCCTCAATTTTGAAACATCTTCAGGGTTAGGTTATAAATTCTGTAAATCTAAGGTTGCGGTAATTTTGTCGTGGAACACATTACGGTGAAACATGAATTTATGTGTAATAAATTAGAATAAATAATTACAATTACTTAGAACAGCATACTGCAAAGATAAAACAATAAACATTAAAAAACAACATACAACTTCACTCCACCATTGAGTCGCTCACCCCTACTATTACTACCCCACTCTTGTTACCCCCCCTTAACTTTGCGAAACCAACACATGACTCNAATTGTTAATTCAGAGATTCGAGTCTCTCACAGAGAGACTGAATGAATAAAACTGAAAAATTGAAAGACTCGAGTCTCTCGTAGAAAGACTGGGATCTCATGGAAATTTACTTTTACATATTTAATCACTATATTTCTGACTAAAGACAGATAAAAACATTTATATTTTATTGACCAAAAAAAGGACTTTATTTTTATCATTTTTTTAATAACTTCTACCAAACAATTGATTTTAAAAGAAGAAACTGACACACACACTACCACCTAAGTAATGTATCATAGGGTTTTTCCGCAACAATATCAGTGTTAAGTTTATTAATATGATTTACGTGTTCTGCATAAGTTCATTTAAATGTATCTATGTATGTAAGTGTTCTGCACGTAATAACCGGGGAAATTTCACATTTATTAATTTCAGGCCAAAAAGGTACACGACGTAACAGCACGTGTTTTGGTAAAATGAAATTTGTAACAGTCCTGATTTGACTTTAAATATTATTACGGTACGTTTTTGTGAATGGTTGTGACGCAAGGAGCAATAATCATAGTTTTAGAAAATACCACAAATGGCACAAATATATTGAAATGGACCTTGTTGGAGCATACGTTATCCTAAAATGTAGCATCGTACTACAGATGGCGTTAACCGCGCCATTTGTGGTATTTTCTAAAACGCGCTCTTAAAACAGCAGGTAAAAGTTGGTCTTTGTTCTGTCGGAGCTGTCTGCGACGCGCTGATGAGATCCAAAAAGATCGACATTGCGATACGCAACTGGAAGTTTCGACAGAATACAGACAACTTCAAATCGAAAGAAAAGGTTAGAAGCTTTCGAAATGTGGTGCTATAGGCGAATGATGATGATAACGTGGGTAGAAAAGGTTAGAAATGAAGAGGTATTAGAAAGAATAGGAGAATAGAGGACTGTATGAAACTGAATAAGAAATAGGCGAGATAGGTTAGTAGGACACCTTCTCAGGCATGAAAGTCTAGCCAGAGACATATTAGAGGGAGAAACAGGAGGTAGGAGGGGTAGAGGTAGACCTAGATTAGATTACTGTTCGCAAATAGTTATGGATGTGGGTTGTTCTAGTTTTAGGAAAATGCAAAGTTTAGCTCAGGATAGGAAGGAGTGGAGGGACGGGTCCAACCAGTCTTAGGACTGACGAACTTATGATGATGAACGCATTTCCTACAAAAAGAAAAAATAAAGATATAAAAATTAAACCAAGAATTAGAAGTAATAGCAATAACCAAAAAGGTGATATAAGCTAGACTCTGATTCGTTTTACTAATTTATCTGTTGAAAAAGTGTAAAACTGAGAAAATCTAATATAAGATTGTTAGGTCCCAGACGTTTCGTTAACAAGTGAAATTAGCGTCTTCAGTGGTATTGCGTTGATCTTCGCCCACGTTGTCAACACGGTACATACTATGTACTCTGAATTTTGTAAAGAATGTGTATAAGTAAATTGTGAAATGAATAACTACCTACCTACCTATCTATTTATGAAACTTGACAACAGAAAAATGATAAAAGAAATACGTCACTGTTTAGTAATTACTGTAGATAGTAACAATAACAGTTCACAAGGTATACAAAACAAGACAAACTAAAACTGTCGCTTTGAGATAATAAAAATGTTTTCAGAGTAGTTTACAATATGTCGAGGATGACAATGTGTTTTTCACGTGTCTGAAACATATATAGCACTCGTTATCAGTAACAGAACTATCAAGGGTCCGTGAATTCATTAATAAAAGTTGGATTTACTAACTGCAAATCTCAGAGAAAGTTGTCTCAACTAACGAAAATTTGTTCTGTTTTACGAAATTCTCATATTAAAGGGTGGTTTTACGAAAATTAATAAAATTTTATAATTTGTTTGTTAACTTTTGCCTACTATATCAAACTGAATTTCAATCAATTTGAAATTAAATAAATCTGGAAATGCTTCAACGATACATATGGAAACTCAAAATCGAACATATTTTCAAGTAGGGTTTTCCTTTCATAACAAAGCCCAGAAATTAAATATTTTGGCCAACTGATGAGAGAACACCACTCAATAAATGAAACATAAAATTTCCGCTTTAATGTTTTAACATTTATTAGAAGCCAATTAATTGTATATTTAAGAAAAGACTAGTGATGTATTGGGCCAATACTTTATTGTACTTAGTATATCTAAATAATTGTAATACCTATCCTTTAGAAGTTTCAACTCATTTATGGGACATTTCTTGCCCAATCACTTTACGAAAAAGAATTTCTGTAAATGTTGCCTATCAACTAATGTCTTTTTCATGCCTTTATTTGAAGTTTTACTATTTCGTTCTCTTTCATATTTGGATACTTTGATTTCTTTTGTTTGTGCATTAAATATTATTATAACTTGTGAAAAAAAATGCTTATCTAATATCATGAGACAAAAGACCCGGGTAAACTATTGCGAGAAAATGAAGAGATAATTTGACATTCAACCAATGTAATCAATCTAAACGTGTTAACAACCCCGTAGAAATACTTCTTTTGTTTTTTTTACACGCAAAAATAATAACCAGAATTCGATTTAGATAACATAAATGTTATCGCCTTCTCTTTTACTTGCCTTCTAATATTAGACCCAATAAGCAGATTTAGAAGAAAACAGATAAAAGATAAAGGGGTGGATCAGAAACTTTACACGTAGTAGGAATCGCAACGAATAAAGCAGGAATCAAATGCCTCCAACAATGGAAATTTACTTTTACATATTTAATCACTATATTTCTGACTAAAGACAGATAAAAACAATGACAATTTCAATTTAAAGAAACGCTATTTAAATTCTATCTTTGTTTCCACTAGACATGTGATTTATTTGAAATATTTATGTTATTATATAAATGCAAATACAAAATATGTATTATATCTATTTATATTTTGCATGTCTCTATGTATTTAATAAATATGTGGAGATCCTCTCTACACAACCTTTAAAAGATGATTATGGTTATAAAATAGTGTTTCGGTGGTGGTGTTTCAAAATAAACACATCAACACCGTGAGCTATGTTTTAATTAAAACAAGTACAGAAAAAATACAAGTTGCAAAAAATGGTCACTGAAATGTTCAAGTTACGAGTTCTTGGTACAAAGGTTGAAATACTTGTCCTCTCGTTTATGAATTGGTACAATTAATATATACATATAGAGGGGTAGGTACGCCCTTCGACAAACAGAGATGGTAACGCCCATTCGGTTCTGAAAAATATTGAATTTGAATTAGAAGATGCCGACACAGCGGGTGATTGCAAAAGTTTGTGAAAGTAGGTAATTGTACATTTGCGAACCATCCCTGTTTGTTGATGTCCAGTTCAAAGAGATTCCCAGGCGTGCCTATGAATAAATCTTTTCAAAGTGATAATAAAAATTTGTACAAACTAACAACTATCGTAAACTAATATAAATATAAAACTTAACTTACAGCACGTCTTCTAAATATTACAAAAATATATACAATGACTATACACAATGATTATATACAATTAACAAGGACCGAACAAATAGTCTAGGAAGTATTATCCTGATTTTGCAAGAGCTGTTCAGTGGTATGATCTTCAATATGGTGCATAGGTTCTTTTTTCGACTCTACCGTCATTTGGTATTTGACAGGCACCATATTGGTTTTATACCTAACCTACAACCGTCACGTTCCCTAGACAAAAATTTTTAGTCTCTCAGAGTCTTTCAGCGTCTCTGAGAGTGTTTCTCGTAGTCTTTCACAGTCTCTCAGTTATTGCCAAGGTGTTTTTATGGATCTCTCACAGTCTCTGTATGAGAGACTCGAACGATAAAATTGTTAATTCAGAGATTCGAGTCTCTCACAGAGAGACTGAAAGAATAAAACTGAAAAATTGAGAGACTCGAGTCTCTGGTAGAAAGACTGGGCTCTCTGAAATATGTTGAACATGAAAATTTTAACCATGTCTATTGAGACCTCTCTATGAGCGACTCGAGTATCTCGTTCAGAGACGCTAAACAGTTTTTTT
>NW_020438900.1:928477-951134 GCF_000699045.2 Agrilus planipennis
TCACAGTCTCTCAGTTATTGCCTAGGTGTTTTTATGGATCTCTCACAGTCTCTGTATGAGAGACTCGAACGATAAAATTGTTAATTCAGAGATTCGAGTCTCTCACAGAGAGACTGAATGAATAAAACTGAAAAATTGAGACACTCGATTCTCTCGTAGAAAGACTGGGATCTCTGAAATATGTTGAAATTAAAAATTTTTAACCATGTCTATCGAGACACCACTTATTGAGAGATTCAAGTCTCTCGTTTAGACTCGATACGAAATGAGAATCTCTCTATGAGCGACTCGAGTGTCTCGTTCAGAGACGCTAAACAGTTCTTTTGACAGTCTCTCGACAGTCTGTCTCAGCGACACCAGAGAGACTCGATGAGATACGGAGACTCGAGTCTCGCTTTCAGAGACTCTGAAAGACAACATTTTTATCTCGGGATGTTTCTACAAATGGGGAAACATTGAAATCCATTCAACAATTGGAATGCCTTTAGGGTATAATCCAGATTATATACGCGTGAATTCATAATATAAAGCTTGCTCAATGTGTGTCTGCTTTTGTTTATTAAAATTGTAAGTATGTTGTATTGGTGTCAGAGAGAAGCTCAGGTGTTATAACTTTTGATTAGTGTTCGAACAGTTTTAATAACTACAATATGATTCATAGCTTGACAATTGCAATATATTGATTGGATGAAGTTCTAATGTACATGTGTGCAATATACCCTTTAACGACTAATTTTGGACAGAATAGGGGATAAAAAGTAGAAAATTGGTTTCTCATTCGCTATAGTAATGTCAAACTTTTTCGGGAGTATAATTTATGTCTGTATTCGATTGCGCAGTATGGAAATCCTACAGGAAATACAAAACTGACATTGTGAAATATTTATAGTGAATATTTCCAATCCAGAAAAAAGTTTGTCTCAAATATTTAGAAAATGGAGCAAGGAAATAATTTTTTTAGTCAATTTTAAAATATAAAAGGTACACACTGACAGAAATTGTCCTTTGTAATTTGTCTTTGTTTGAACAATATTTCACTCGTTTCGTTTGTTTCACAATTTATATATTTTCTGACGTATTCATGTTCTTTTGAAATTGCAAGCTTAACTTATCTTTTATGAATCAAGGGAAAAATAAAAATAAATTCTATGGCCTATTCCCAGAGGATAAACTGCACATTCCGCCGATATTACCTTTATTAGAATGACGGATCCTGAAATGAATAAATAAGAAATGGAAATTATGATATACGTATGTGCGAAACGTTGAATTTTAATTGTATTTAGCCTTCTTCGAATATTTTGTATTCAATTCTATTTTAATCAAAACAATACTGGGGTTAAAATCATTATATTAGAGTTTCAACTAAATCAAACTAGCTTTGATAAAGTCCAAGCGAAACGTTGGCTGTGGTTTTTTAAATAAAATAATTCTAACTCCGGTATTGTTTTGATTAAAAAAGAGTTCAATTTTAATTTTTTCATAGCGTAGCTTAATAACACCTCTGGAAAATGAATCATTGGATAATATTCACAATTGCTTTACTATCATAATAATAACACTGCAGATTAGTGAGTATTAACTGAACTAATTAGTTAATTGAAAATAACGCAATATGCACATATCATATTGCAATGACGTTCAACTAATTTAAACAAGTTTAATAAATAGAAGGGCGAATTGTTTAAGTAATTGATTACATCAGTATAATATAAATGACCAATCAGTTAGGATTAGTATGCTTAGATTTGCAGATGATATGAAAATAAATAAAATATTGGTATACGGGGGATTAAAAGGTAGGAGACGAAAAATTAGAAGAAGTGGCTGATTGTAGGTATCTAGGATGTCAGATAAGTTAGGACGGAAGGAGTAGTAGGGGTAGAAAACAAAGGATAGCGCAGGGTGGTGTCGCCTTTAATAAAAAGAAGTCACTTCTATGCTCGCGAACGATTAATTTAGATATTCGAAAAAGGTTGTTAAAGGTGTATGTTTGGAGCACGGCGTTGTACAGGTGCGAAACATGGACAGTGGGCACGGTGGAAAAGAAAAGGTTAGAAGATTTCGAAATGTGGTGCTACAGGCGAATGATGAGGATAACGTGGGTAGAAAGGTTAGAAATGAATTAGAAAGAATAGGAAAATAGAGGAGTGTATGAAACTAAATAAGAAATAGGCGAGTCGGGTTAGTAGGACACCTTCTCAGGCATGAAAGTCTAGCCAGAGACATATTAGAGGGAGAAACAGGAGGTAGGAGGGGTAAAGGTAGACCTAGATTAGATTACTGTTCGCAAAGAAGCTTTCGAACAAGCGAATAATGAGGATACCGTGGATGGAGAAAGTTAGAAATGAAGAGGTATTGAAAAAATAGGAGAACAGAGGACTACGGAAATCAAGAAGAAATAGGCGAGATAGGTTGGTGAACACCTTCTCAGGCGTGAAGGTCTAGTCAGAGACATATTAGTGGTAGAAACANTGTACATATCATATTGCAATGACGTTCAACTAATTTAAACAAGTTTAATAAATAGAAGGGCGAATTGTTTAAGTAATTGATTACATCAGTATAATATAAATGACCAATCAGTTAGGATTAGTATGCTTAGATTTGTAGATGATATGAAAATAAATAAAATATTGGTATGCGAGGGAATAAAAGGTAGGGAAAGAGCGAATATAAAGATAGGAGACAAAAAATTAGAATAAGTGGCTGATTGTAGGTATCTAAGATGTCAGATAAGTTAGGACGGAAGGAGTAGTAGGGATAGAAAACAAAGGAGAGCGCAGGGTCGTGTCGCCTTTAATAAAAAGAAATCACTTCTATGCTCACGAACGATTAATTTAAATATTCGAAAAGGGTTGTTAAAGGTGTATGTTTGGAGCACGGCGTTGTACAGGTGCGAAGCATGAACAGTGGGCACGGTGGAAAAGAAAAGGTTAGAAGATTTCGAAATGTGGTGCTACAGGCGAATGATGAGGATAACGTGGGTAGAAAGGTTAGAAATAGAGGAGTGTATGAAACTAAATAAGAAATAGGCGAGATGGGTTAGTAGGACACCTTCTCAGGCATGAAAGTCTAGCCAGAGACATATTAGAGGGAGAAACAGGAGGTAGGAGGGGTAAAGGTAGACCTAGATTAGATTACTGTTCGCAAAGAAGCTTTCGAACAAGCGAATGATGAGGATACCGTGGATGGAGAAAGTTAGAAATGAAGAGGTATTGAAAAAATAGGAGAACAGAGGACTACGGAAATCAAGAAGAAATAGGCGAGATAGGTTGGTGAACACCTTCTCAGGCGTGAAGGTCTAGTCAGAGACATATTAGTGGTAGAAACGGGAGTTAGGAGGGGTAGACGTAGACCTAGATTAGATTACTGTTCGCAAATATTTAAGGATGTGGATTATTCTAGTTTTAGGGAAATGCGAAGATTAGCTCAGGATAGGAAGGAGTGGTCTTAGGACTAACGACTTTATGATGATTATGAATCAATTAAAGATGCTGATTTGACTGTGAAGTATTTCCAAAATTACGATCTCTGCCTTTACAGTTAAATATCACTAAATTATTCAGAATAATTACCGACAGTATCTAAGTGAATATGAATATCAGTCTAGTTTTTACTAAGAGTAAATAGATATAGAGATATTTATCATTGATGAACCTACCCAAAATTTCGAAAATCCGAAATCGTTAAGTTTAATCTAGAACGTTGGTCGGCAAGTAATTTTAGATGGAGGCCGGATGCTTTTGAAAATTTTCTGTTTCATAATCAGAACGGGGCAAAATTATTCCTCGCGTCCATGTGTCGTAAATATCTCTGTATATATATATACGTATATACATATACAAGCCTTGTGGCTTTCTTCATTGATTACATTCATTCCGTCATCGCAGAAACCATTTCAGTTTTAATTATTTCCATTCGAACCCTTCTCGTCTGGAACAAGAAGATTATGTTTCTTGTTTATGAGGTGCTAAACAATATGCAATTAGAAAAAAACCGATTTTTTATTCTTGTTTAAATTAATACAGAAAATGATTAACTAAACAGAATTTGATAGATTGTTAATTACTGTTATTTGAATTGTTTCGTTTTTATTAATTAATTAATTTTATTTTTTTCGTCGATTTCGAGGTGTACGAGCGCACTTATTAGTATTTGCTTGGATAGATACCTAATGGAAAACAAAAAAAAAATGAAATGTAAAAAGGTAACATGTCGGTTAGATTTGTAATTACACATAAAAGAGACAGGCGAGATAAAAATGAGTAGAAACTAATCGATATAATAAGCTTGCAATAATCCTTGTGGCACTATTCAAATTAGATTATAGCAACTTTGAAATTACGAAGAATGGTTAAGATGAAGTTCTAAATTAAATTTTCTCCTTCATACTTTAGTAATAAAGGGTTTAGTCAAATTTTTCGACAACAGGAAATGCTTCTTCGTACATTCCTTTTTTTTATTTCCTGCAAGGACACGTTTATAAAAAGATGATTTACTAACTAGAAGCGTTCGTCACATAGAAAATTTATGATACATGCCCCAAAACTACTTTTAATTATATTGTGACATAGATATAAAAACTTGTGTTGAGTGATGAATTTTTTCTTACTGATGTACTTTTCTTTTTTGTGTAAAGTGGCCGCCTACTATTTTTTTGTGAACAGTAGTCACCCACAAACGAAAAGCGTCACGTGTTTTGAAGTTAGCTATCCATTAGTTTGTTTTTTGTGCGTTATCTTTTGTATTGTCAAAGGTACAAAGGGCATATTCAGGTTGATCGACGAAAAGTCTATCTTTCGTAGCAATCGTCCCTTTGTACTGCTTTCTGTCGTTTCTTTCTACAAACAATTTTATTTGTTTGTATTAGTGGGGAAAGCAGAACGCTTAAAACAGTATTATGAATTTGATAGATTGAACACAATACAATATCAAGAAATTGCTACAGTGTTTCCCTAGACTTATGGAATTTAGAGTCATCATGAATAGTTTTATAGGCTGAAATTTAATTCACATTTAGAGTAGATATTTCGTTTGTTTTTACAAAACATTTCCCTTTTTCCAGATTATCTCCTCAAGTAACCATGGCAGTATATCGACATTCATTACTACAACACCATCCTCTATGAATTTGGACGATATGGAGACAATGCCTTGGTGGGTGGAAACATTATGGACATTGGTCTTTTCCCTAATGATATCAATTGCTATCGGTGGTAACTGTTTGGTTATATGGATTGTAACTGGTACGATTATTGTATGTTTTTACGTGTATGCTTTCAGTCTCCAAGTATTGTTTGCAGATTTGCATTTTCGTAAAAAAAAATTATTTTGGTGTCATCTTAGCTCCTGTTTGTACTCGTAAAATATGCATCTGGCTAGCTACCACCCCACTTTGCCTATTTATTATTGACTTGTACGTCGCCCTGTGATTTCTTAATACTTTTTCTGATATCTCCTCATTACTATTTTCCGCCCATCGTCCACATTTTACATGCAGAAGTTTCAAACACACTTTTTTAGCACAAACGTGATTTCTATATGTTAAAAGCGACGCGACCTTACGCTTATCTTTATTTTATTTCTCTAATGCTTTTTCGATCTTGAATTATCTGACGCTCTAAATATTGAAAATCGGCAACCATGTAATTTTTCCTCTCCTTTTTCCATATTAGCTCTAACCCTACTTTCACAAATGCCCATACTTTTGTATTATTTTTACCTTATCACTTCCATTATATTTAAACCTATTTCTAACTTCTTGCTGAAAGCTAATACAGCTATATTATTGGCAAAGAGCGTGCATGTCTATCCCTAAAGTTGTCATGTCTTTAATAATAATTAATATCTATCCCATTTCCGATATAAAAATTAAAATTCCAAATATTTACTTCTCTAGGACTTGCTCATTTACACAAACTATAATTAAAAAATGGATAATTATTCTATTTACTCCTTCCTTTACTTATTGTCCTCCCATACGTTGCTTCGTATTAAAAGAAATCAGTTTTCTTTAGCAAATGAAAGCTCGGAATGTTTTCATCGTATTTACAAGTTTATTCAATTATTTTGTAGTTACGTTAAGTAATTAATGATAATACGGCACTGTCTTAAAAAATACTGGAATAAGTTTGCAAATTAGAAGCTTCTCTGTATCATCTTCATCGTTTCTGATCTGAACTGATCTTCGCAATTCCCTAAAACTAGTACCTCCTGTATCTTTAATTATATCATCATCATAAGGTCATCAGTCCTAAGGCTGGTTGGACACGTACCTCCACTCTTTCCTATCCTGAGCTAAACTTCGCATTTCCCTAAAACAGCCCACATCCTTAACTATTTGCAAAGAGTAATCTAATCTAGGTCTACCTCTACCTCTCCTAACTCCTGTTTCTGCCTCTAATATGTCTCTGACTAGACCTTCATGCCTGAGAAGGTGTCCTACCAACCTATCTCGCCTATTTTTTATTGACTTCCATAGAGTCCTCTGTTCTCCTATTCTTTCCAATACCTCTTCATTTCTAACCTTTTCTACCCACGATATCCTCATCATCCGCCTATAACACCACATTTCGAACGCTTCTAACCTTTTCTTTTCCGCCGCTCCCACTGTCCATGTTTCGCACCCGTACAACGCCGTGCTCCAAACATACACCTTTAACAACCTTTTTCGAATTTCTAAATTAACCGTTCGCGAGCATAGAAGTGACTTCTTTTTATTAAAGGCGACACGACCCTGCGTTATCCTCTGCTTTATATCCCTACTACTCCTTCCATCCTCACTTATCTGACTTCCTAGGTATCTAAAATCAGCCACTTCTTAAATTAATTATATGTGAACCGTAATCTCATGTAGGTCTGCCTTCACCCCTCTTAACTCCTGCTTCTGCTTCCAATATGTCGTGAAGGGTTACGCCTAAGAATGTGTCCTAGCCTATTCCTTATTGACTTCCGTACCACCCTCTGATCTCCTACTCTTTGTTATAATGTTATACTCTCTTCCTTCCAAAGCAAAATTATTACTAATCCGATTAAAGAAAAAAGTAAGTTGGTAGCAACCCTAGAAGATTATTTAACGGATATATGAACTGGATGAAATCTTAAATAACACAGGAATTATAAAAAATGCGTTTTTGTTGTTACAGCGCACAGAAGAATGAGATCTGTTACAAACTACTTTCTGGTGAACTTGAGCGTTGCCGATCTAATGTTGTCCACCCTTAACTGTTCGTTCAACTTTATATACATGCTAAGAGGGTATGTAAGCTTATGTAGGTTAATTTTTTGTATAAGTAATCAACTACGTATCTACTTAGGTACGACAAATTAATTAATATTCAACTCTTTTTTAATGAGAAAAAATTGCTGCTGCTGTTACACCTCGCCGGGAATCGAACCCGAGACCTTTAGCAGCGACTATTTTTCCTCTTTATTTTAAGGTAATTTGTAGACGGTTGAATATTAAGTCACATTAATGTGCAATTAAATTTCTTTAACCTAGGGCAAGTTTATTTTAATAAAAACTTTTTAACAAAAAAATTAAACTGCCGAAAAAACTGAAAAGCAAATATAATAAACCTTTATTTTATTAAATTTAATAACTGAGTTCTAAGAATTACTACTACTACTATTATTTTCCTACTATAAATCATCCCCTGTTTTCCTACCTTTAAATTTACATTTCTTCCAAGTTTATATGGGACCTATCCTTTCCAATAAAGAAAGAATTATCAAAATCGGACTATTCTGTCAAAAGTTGTGCAAGGTCATACATTACAATCAGTCAGTGAACGACAGTCAACAATCATCTCCTGTTTGCAACCCTTAGGGTTGGATTTTTTTTCCAAATTTATTTGGGACGAACTTCGGGGTTTACCCTTTCCAATAAAAGAAAAATTGTCAAAATCCGACTATTGTGTCAAAAGTTATACGTGGTCATACATTACAATCGCTGAATGAACAACAATCAACAATCATCCCTTGTTTTCCTACCCTTAGGGTTGGAATTTCTTTTTCAAATTTATATGGGACTAACTTGGAATATACCCTTTCCAANTGATTTCTATATGTTAAAAGCGACGCGACCTTACGCTTATCTTTATTTTATTTCTCTAATGCTTTTTCGATCTTGAATTATCTGACGCTCTAAATATTGAAAATCGGCAACCATGTAATTTTTCCTCTCCTTTTTCCATATTAGCTCTAACCCTACTTTCACAAATGCCCATACTTTTGTATTATTTTTACCTTATCACTTCCATTATATTTAAACCTATTTCTAACTTCTTGCTGAAAGCTAATACAGCTATATTATTGGCAAAGAGCGTGCATGTCTATCCCTAAAGTTGTCATGTCTTTAATAATAATTAATATCTATCCCATTTCCGATATAAAAATTAAAATTCCAAATATTTACTTCTCTAGGACTTGCTCATTTACACAAACTATAATTAAAAAATGGATAATTATTCTATTTACTCCTTCCTTTACTTATTGTCCTCCCATACGTTGCTTCGTATTAAAAGAAATCAGTTTTCTTTAGCAAATGAAAGCTCGGAATGTTTTCATCGTATTTACAAGTTTATTCAATTATTTTGTAGTTACGTTAAGTAATTAATGATAATACGGCACTGTCTTAAAAAATACTGGAATAAGTTTGCAAATTAGAAGCTTCTCTGTATCATCTTCATCGTTTCTGATCTGAACTGATCTTCGCAATTCCCTAAAACTAGTACCTCCTGTATCTTTAATTATATCATCATCATAAGGTCATCAGTCCTAAGGCTGGTTGGACACGTACCTCCACTCTTTCCTATCCTGAGCTAAACTTCGCATTTCCCTAAAACAGCCCACATCCTTAACTATTTGCAAAGAGTAATCTAATCTAGGTCTACCTCTACCTCTCCTAACTCCTGTTTCTGCCTCTAATATGTCTCTGACTAGACCTTCATGCATGAGAAGGTGTTGTACCAACCTATCTCGCCTACTTTTTATTGACTTCCATGATAGTGACCTCTGTTCTCTATTTGTTTCTAATACCTCTTCATTTCTAACCTTATCGTTCCACGATATCCTCCTCATTCGCCTGTAACACCACATTTCGAACGCTTCTAACCTTTTCTTTCTGCCACGCCCACCGTCCATGTTTCGCACCCGTACAGCGCCACACTCCGAACATACACTTTTTTCGAATTTGTTTGTTAGTCGTTCGCGAGCATAGAAGTGACTTCTTTTTATTGAATTCGACTCGACCCTGTGTTATCCTCTGCTTTATATCCCTACTACTCCTTCCGTCATGACTATCTGACTTTCTAGGTACCTGAACTTCTTCTAATCTTTTGTCTCCTATCTTTATATTCGCCCTTTCCCTACTTTTTCTTCCCTTGTACTACTCATACTAGTATTTTTGTTTCACTTTTATTTGATTCGAAATTGTACAAAATTAAAATTCTAGTGTATACGAATCCCACATTTCCTGACTGTTACTTTAACTTAGGGATATTAGAAATAATGTTTCGTTTAGGGAATTTTTTAGCTAAGACCTTTCATATCAAAATTATACAGACAAGCCGCTGCTTACGTTCTGTCCATGAAATCCAGCATTTTTTGATGGTATCAAAAGAAGTAAAATTTCATTAGGTGGACTAACTGAATGGAGTAGGCGCTCGTAAAGTTACATTTAATGAAGAAAGCAGTCATGACCATCATAAATTATTTCACACAAACACAAAACTTGATGTTATACGACAATAATTTTGCCATACAAGACATGTCTCTGTTATCAGGACTAGTAAATTATAATCGCCCGGAGATATGGCAAACCAATCAGGGTAATCAATAGCAATGTAGAACAATTTGTCATGGATGCTTTCAACGGCTGCGGTGACCGTGTAATGACGAAGTATATATACAGAAGCTTAGCGTAGCTTAGAAATTAGAATTTGAACGAATGAAAGATATTGTGGTTCCTTTCCTTTCAGTAAAAATTTGAATGTGAAATGTATTTGCGAAACAATGTCCAGAACGAAGATTTTTGAAAGTATTTGAACGTTTCCGTTTTTATTGGTTATGGTTTAGTTTGGTCGATGATAGGTACTACCAAAAGATTTAATATCGCACAATTTGATCTTTAAATATCTGTATTAATTCACACCGTTCAATCAAAATAATTGCTGTAATTTTTAGCAAAAGCGGTACGCGTTCTTCGTTTATCGGACTACTGTGTAAAAAGTTATGCGTGGTTATAGATATAAAAAAAAATATACGCGTCGACTTGAGAACCTCCCTTCTTTTTCGTCGGTTAGAAAAATGTTTTAAAGGTGGTAATAATGAAAGTAAAATACGTATTTAAACAAAATCTCTGGATACGCATTGTAACTTGAGACAGTAAAGGTTATTCAGTTCAAAATTGTGTTTTTTTCTTTTTGTCTACAAGAAAGTTCTCTAAAAAGTTTGTAATTTTCGAAATTCAGTAGCAAATAAGTTCTCAAATCCTTCAGCTAAGAAGAAAGTGAAATTTCATATTACTTATTTTATTGGTTGAAAGTAAATTTCATTTCTCCCAAATTAAAATACTTCGTGGAATTCTCTCTTAATTACACAGATATTAAATTTCAATAATAAACCAGGTTTCTCCGCTATTAGTCCACCTACACTACTCTAATACAAAGAATTTCTGAATTACCCTTTACTAAGTGAACCTGGAAAAGAAAATATAAAAAGGAAGGGATAACAAATAATTCCTCCAATTGTAAATGATTAAATAAATAGGTACTCTAAATTACGTATTACTAATCTGAGCTTTCGCCATTTCCGTATCATTAGTTTTTTTTCGACAAAGTCAGGATCTCCACATCGAACCCGGGTCTCTGGTTTCTGGTACTAGTACGGGTTCGATTTCCGGCGAGAGAGTGATAAGAGCAACTATTTTTCCTCATTAATTTGAGATTTTCAGTAGTGGGTAAAGTTAATTCAAAACTAACTCATTAATACATTAAAATCCTTACAGAAACTCAAAGTGTCACATTTAATAAACAATATTTTTGTTAGAGTAAATTGTTAAAATTTCTTTTTGTTTGACAGCATTTTGTTGATAACGTTACTGTTGTAAGTAAACCCTTACTAGTGGCTATGGTTTTTATGATATTTAATGTTTTATCATAATTGTCGTTATGCTAACTATGTAGTCCTCTTCTTCTACTTTTCTTAATATTATTTGACATCATTAGAGTCAGTAAGAGAGAGCAATCTTGACGAGAACAAACAAGACAAATGTGAACAAATGTAATATTAAAAAAAAATATTTCACTGTTAATCAGCTACTTTTTTTTTATAAGATTCGAAATTGTCAACATCATCATAAGGTCGTCAGTCCTAAGACTTATTGGACATGCACCTCCACTCCTTCACTCTACTGAGCTAATCCTCGTATTTTCCTAAAACTAGAACATTCTACATCGTTAACTATTTGCGAACAGTAATCTAATCTAGGTCTACCTCTACTCCTTTTAACTCCTGTTTCTGCCTCTAATATGTCTCTGACTAGACCTTCATGCATGAGAAGGTGTTGTACCAACCTATCTCGCCTACTTTTTATTGACTTCCATGATAGTGACCTCTGTTCTCTATTTGTTTCTAATACCTCTTCATTTCTAACCTTATCGTTCCACGATATCCTCCTCATTCGCCTGTAACACCACATTTCGAACGCTTCTAACCTTTTCTTTCTGCCACGCCCACCGTCCATGTTCCGCACCCGTACAGCGCCACACTCCGAACATACACTTTTTTCGAATTTGTTTGTTAGTCGTTCGCGAGCATAGAAGTGACTTCTTTTTATTGAATTCGACTCGACCCTGTGTTATCCTCTGCTTTATATCCCTACTACTCCTTCCGTCATGACTATCTGACTTTCTAGGTACCTGAACTTCTTCTAATCTTTTGTCTCCTATCTTTATATTCGCCCTTTCCCTACTTTTTCTTCCCTTGTACTACTCATACTAGTATTTTTGTTTCACTTTTATTTGATTCGAAATTGTACAAAATTAAAATTCTAGTGTATACGAATCCCACATTTCCTGACTGTTACTTTAACTTAGGGATATTAGAAATAATGTTTCGTTTAGGGAATTTTTTAGCTAAGACCTTTCATATCAAAATTATACAGACAAGCCGCTGCTTACGTTCTGTCCATGAAATCCAGCATTTTTTGATGGTATCAAAAGAAGTAAAATTTCATTAGGTGGACTAACTGAATGGAGTAGGCGCTCGTAAAGTTACATTTAATGAAGAAAGCAGTCATGACCATCATAAATTATTTCACACAAACACAAAACTTGATGTTATACGACAATAATTTTGCCATACAAGACATGTCTCTGTTATCAGGACTAGTAAATTATAATCGCCCGGAGATATGGCAAACCAATCAGGGTAATCAATAGCAATGTAGAACAATTTGTCATGGATGCTTTCAACGGCTGCGGTGACCGTGTAATGACGAAGTATATATACAGAAGCTTAGCGTAGCTTAGAAATTAGAATTTGAACGAATGAAAGATATTGTGGTTCCTTTCCTTTCAGTAAAAATTTGAATGTGAAATGTATTTGCGAAACAATGTCCAGAACGAAGATTTTTGAAAGTATTTGAACGTTTCCGTTTTTATTGGTTATGGTTTAGTTTGGTCGATGATAGGTACTACCAAAAGATTTAATATCGCACAATTTGATCTTTAAATATCTGTATTAATTCACACCGTTCAATCAAAATAATTGCTGTAATTTTTAGCAAAAGCGGTACGCGTTCTTCGTTTTTTTTTATAGAGTTTATTTGAGGTGACGGAACAGGAACATGGAAACTTTATATAGAATCCCGGATGACAGAAATAACGCTTCCCGAACCGTCATGTACTTGAAAACAGTGAAATATTGACTTTTCTGTTGGTCGGTGTTGTCACCATCAGTCACTACAACAAAAACTTTTACCGTAGAATTTGTGATTAATTAAGACAGTGCAGTATCACTTCCGTAAACAGAGCTAAACTTTTTATTTCGAAACTGTTTGTGTTCTTGATCCTTCTGTCTGGAAAAATAATTTACAGACTTCCTTCTAACTGGATCTCATTTTATCGATCTTTGAAGTTTATGTTTCCGTTTTAATTACTTTGATACAAAACGAAAATAAACATTAACTTAGGATTACAATAGGATCGTCATTGCCCTGTATCATTGCAAATAATAATCTATTCTAGGCTCATATCAAGCTGACTTTACTCCTGCTTATTTTTTGACGTGACAACGTCTTATAATTCGATAGAGCCGGCTGCACGCACGAAAAAACATGACTCATGCGGCGTTACCTCGCTCTGAGGCGTTCCATTTAAGGCTTGAAGTGCAAGCGAGAACGCAGAACAAGCGACAAAGAAGCACAATCGGCCTCCGCGTTCGGCAGCGTTCGACATCTGTCTCTCTCCTACTTGAGTGAGCGATGCGTCCGCGTGGACAGCTTCTATACAGTAATACATGTCCATTTACCTCCTTCTCTATATCCATACAAAATATCTATCAAACAAATAAAATTAAAATTTTCTTTTGAAAAATGAAACCATTTAATCAGTATTTTCTTATGACATTGTCACGTTCAACTATCGTCAGTAAACCGAATTTACAGACAACCGATTTTTTTTTAATATGTTTTCAACTAATCCATCATGTTTGAGATTATGATAATGAGATATCACACCTACCCTTTATTGACTTCTCTATCGCCCATTATTCTCCTCCTCATTTTTAACTTTTTCGATCTACGGTAATCATCCCCCCATAACACCACATCTTAATTCATCTTTAAAATTCTGAGAATTAGCGACTTAGCAATCAAAATTTAAAAATATTAGATAAACAAATAAAATATATATAAAGCAATAGACAAGTTAATAAAATTATTGATTTGTATGTATACATTGTCTAATAATAAGGTGTTTTTTGTTACAGCCATTGGGCATTCGGCCCATGGTACTGCACCATAAATAACTTTATGGCAAATGTAACGGTGTCAGCGAGTGTATTCACGCTTACTGGGATATCTTGCGATAGGTAAGTTCCTGTTTAAATTTCGGCAACAAACGTTTCTGATAAGAATTACTAAACAATCCAATGAAAATTAGGCGTTTGGACAGGTAAAATTTAATGTAAGGAATTACGTCTATGGTTTTATGGGAAGGAAAACTGCATATGAGAACATTTCGTAGATTTGTGTTGTATTTCAAAAAGAATTAATTGAATTTAAAAGATGTGCCATCGACACCTATTTCATTGCGATTGCTTTTTAAAACGGTTTTAATCTTTCAGTAACTACAATCATCGAATTAAAATTTAAACCAGTTTAGTGTAATAAAATAAGTACGAATGTTTTCAATAATTTATTGATATTAATTGAAGGATATTCGTAAAATACATTTGTCGAATGTCCTTTAATGGTTGAGAATACTTTTCATCTATTCTATTACTCTCTCAAGGGAGCCTATTTATAGTTTGAAAGATATCTATACAATCAACTTCGTACAATGCACTAAGATAAAATCGAGAGAGGTGAATAACACCCAAGGGTATACTCCTGACAAATAAAAATGTGTAACATTCATGCAAGATTTGAAAGCATTTTCATTGAAAATATACTAACTCAAATTCTTGAAAAAGAGACATGTTAGTAATATCTAAATATACCCTAAACTGCAACAGTAAAGAAAGAGAAATTTTTCATTATTGTTATTTTCAGTAACGTAATAACTAGTTCTCGATAATATATGCAGATTTAACGTTTGTAGAACGGGTCGTAAGGTAGTCCAAAACAGACAAACAATGAGTGAAAAAGAGCTCCAGTATTCTTTTAATCGTTAGTCCATCTACCTTAAACTGAAATAAAATGTAAAAGAAATCGCACACTATTGTTGTTCTCCTCTATAATTCAGCAGGTAGTTATCGAACATAACTAGTATTAAGCTATTTAATAGACGAAACGTTTTAGAAAGAGTCGTATGCGAGTCGAAAATGAGCAAACAATGAGCTCCAGTATTTATATTAGAAAACGGTTGAGTATTTGTTAATTTCTCCTTTTTCCAACGTCTCTTTTAATAAAGGACATTTTAATTTTGTATCATATCTAACAAAACGAATTTTCTTAAAATATATTGTTAATAGTTAAGATGAGATAAAACAAGACTTATCATAAAAAACGCATCATAAATGTTATTTAAGGATCAGGATATTTGTATGGGACCATGTTAATGTTAAATAAAAGCTGGATAAAGTCGCCATTTTAACCGTGTGCCCAGAATTTTAAAAGAGAAAGTTTTAGAAGTGACTAACTGAATTAGCTCGCTTCCTATAGGGAAAACTGACGCTTAACTTAATTCCAGTTTAAAGAGTTCTCGTAAAATAAATACTGTACACAATATTTCGTAAGTATTGTGAGAGAGCATTAAGTAAGTAAACAACGAAAACGTTTTCTTCAAGTAGAAGCAGGATAATGTAATGAGCTTAAAGTATCGACAGGACGACAACGGCGTGCTTCTATTTTTGGGCGAATGTAATAACGAATTTTTAAAACTACTTATAACTTTTATTGACGATGGATGTAACAAAATCTGAAAATGTAAGTGAACCAAAAATAATACCGTATTTTTCTCTTAATTCTCATATTATATAGTCATCAGAAAATGAACAATTTAGCTTGTTACCAGAATACTAATGTCTGATCAGTGCTTATATACATAAACATGAGGGTAATGGCCTTGCCGAAAGCCCCTACTGCTTTAACAATGATATCCAGGATTACTTAGTGTAATTGTGCAACGCGCAATCGCTACAATCGTCATTAAGTGCAATTGACCTGTTTGTGCGCCAGCTGCTGCGAAGGTCACAAGTATTCACCTGTTTTTGTCATTTGATGGTTGCGAAAACGAAGGACGATAAGACAGCATGGCCGTCAACCTGGCGAAAGTTCTCAATGAAATGATTTACTGGAGTACCTTTGTACATATTTTTCCATTAATTATTTATAGCTCGATTATAACATTTGTTTTAAATTGTTTTCTATCAAAATTTTCAATCAATACTTCTTGATAAGTAGATAAGATTTTCGGTATTAAAGCGATAGTATACGACTAACCATTCTCAACGACTATCAACGAATGAAAACCGTACAGAAATTCAATACCTAAATGAAATTACTTTTGAAAAAATTTAATCAGCAGAAGAATAGACGAATACAAATTTTCTAATTTTGATATTAAAAGATCTACCTATCTGCGCAATGTAAGATTTATTACAGAACGTCGATTTAATTTAATGTATAAATGACAACAAAGACTAGATGATTGAAAAAATTTAGAAAATTATTAAATTGTCTGGGTGTACGTACTTTTAGTTCTCTTTTATTTTATTTTTTGTTTCTACATAGCAGAGCGAACGATTTTGTTACAGAAAAAATGTCGAGACCACTCTATAGTTCACTCAAGCTCGAGTTACTCTGCACCTTTAAAGTACAATTCTAAAGCATTCCTCGCAGGGTCCAAACCACAAAGCAAATTCAATTTTCAACAATCACGTGTTCTTTATTTCTCCGTCTGAAATTGAAAAGGCTATTAATTTGTTTCCTTTTATCTACTCACGATTGGACCGTAGAAAACACAAAGAAACGAAATGTTTTTCTGTTGAATTGATAAAATCAATAAATTTCAAGATTTACATTTTTATCAATTTTCTTACACGTGTATGAAAATCAGGTAGGTTTTTAATTGTATTGGCGAGTGTAATTTCCACACTCGTTTTGGTAAAAGCATAAGTAGGTAACTTTGAAAAGGCTTTTATGGAGATGAAAATGTATAAAACGAAAAAGTAATTGTCGTCATCATTGTCATCACATAATAATGTTATTGTCGATATTGTGATTAAACTGATCNTTTTGGTAAAAGCATAAGTAGGTAACTTTGAAAAGACTTTTATGGAGATGAAAATGTATAAAACGAAAAAATTTCATGTCGATTTCACGAAAAACAGAGTATACTAAATTTAGATAAATACACTTGTATTTCGAATAAGTAATTGTCGTCATCATCGTCATCACATAATAATGTTATTGTCGATATTGTGATGTAAACTGATCGCATATTAAAGATATATTTTTTAATACTATCTAAGAAATAAGTTAGTGAAAATATACACCAAGTGGTGTTTCATTTTTATTCATCATCGTATTGCACTTACAGTTTGAAAGAGTAATCCATTACAGAATTCAGATTCGAAATATCGAAACAAGTGGTAGTTGTTCTAAAATTTTTTTGTGAAAGCTTTTAACTTGTACCCTTGGCGAACTTTTTCAGTGAAAAATGTCATCTATATAAAAAGTTTAATACATTTTGCCAGCTTGAAATTTAAATGTGGATCTAGAGCAGTAATACATTTTGTCTGATATATTACGTGACATAAAAATAAAATTAGAGAACTTTTCGTCATAAAGAACATGCATAAAAAAGTTATCGAACGATATAGATATAAAGTGTAAAATAATGTAGCATAAGTTTGTTTATTGGGAACAAAAGCCATTTATTATAAGCCTATTTTTTAAATATAAGTAAAAACTGCATAGGAAGGCGTAATGTACAGTATCACCAAGTGTGCTTCGATTAGTTTTGTTTTTGACAACTGACAATACTGAAACTGTTGCGCGATTATTCATCGCGCAGCGGACCTTTGCGTATTCTATGCTTTATTTAGCCATGATGCTTCTGCTAGATTTTCGCTCCTAACTAACTAGTCTTCTTGATATGAACAATTTGTTTTCTCTTTTATGTCAGAATGCACTGTCAACTTTACTACAACATGCTACATATTACAATAAATAGAATGCAAATGCGTCATTCGTCATTTCAACTGTCGTATTATTTACGATCTGTGCATGCACGCGAATATGTGCATCGTTTCACGGTGTTCTCGTTTCTTAGTATTAAGGTGCATTTGCAACCCCAATACATACTGTAAATAGGGCTTAATTCTAATTGCGCTTGCAGCATCCACGGTAAATAGCTAGGTACTTAATTGAGCTATTGGGAATGTTCCGATATGACCATAAACTGCGTCTAATTTTGTTGTTCAGGATTAAGAAAAACAAATTATATTCAACTGAGTAACAAGCAGGTGTGTTTCATTTACCCAATTAATACCATCGATGTTAATCGTAATTGCTCCGCTACTAAAAATATCCAATTACGAGACCATGGTAGAGAGTAAGTAACATATAAAATAATAAAAAATGTGTAGGTACAGTAGTAATAATATAAGAAACGCGGCACAGGACATTTTGATGGAAAATGAGGAAAAGGCAGATAGGTGGAAAGAATATTTAGAGAACCTTTACGCAGACCCTGAGTTAGGAGATATATTAGAGAAGGAAGATAGTGTGGAGATAGATGAGCTAGGTTATCCCATAATGAGAGAACAGTTCGATGTATCATTAAAAAACTTAAAGAATAATAAAGCACTAGGTATACATGGGATACAGGCGAAAATTGTAAAACATGCACGACAAGAGGTTAGAGATCGTATGTTTAAGCTACTTAGTCACATNTACCCTTGGCGAATTTTTTTGAGTGAAAAATGTCATCGATATAAAAAGTTTAATACATTTTGCCAGCTTGAAATTTAAATGTCGATGTGGAGCAGTAATACGTTTTGTCTGATATATTACATGACATAAAAATGAAATTAGAGAACTTTTCGTCATAAACAACATGCATAAAAAAGTTATCGAACGATATAGATATAAAGTGTAAAATAATGTAGCATAAGTTTGTTTATTGGGAACAAAAGCCATTTATTATAAGCCTATTTTTTAAATATAAGTAAAAACTGCATAGGAAGGCGTAATGTACAGTATCACCAAGTGTGCTTCGATTAGTTTTGTTTTTGACAACTGACAATACTGAAACTGTTGCGCGATTATTCATCGCGCAGCGGACCTTTGCGTATTCTATGCTTTATTTAGCCATGATGCTTCTGCTAGATTTTCGCTCCTAACTAACTAGTCTTCTTGATATGAACAATTTGTTTTCTCTCTTATGTCAGAATGCACTGTCAACTTTACTACAACATGCTACATATTACAATAAATAGAATGCAAATGCGTCATTCGTCATTTCAACTGTCGTATTATTTACGATCTGTGCATGCACGCGAATATGTGCATCGTTTCACGGTGTTCTCGTTTCTTAGTATTAAGGTGCATTTGCAACCCCAATACATACTGTAAATAGGGCTTAATTCTAATTGCGCTTGCAGCATCCACGGTAAATAGCTAGGTACTTAATTGAGCTATTGGGAATGTTCCGATATGACCATAAACTGCGTCTAATTTTGTTGTTCAGGATTAAGAAAAACAAATTATATTCAACTGAGTAACAAGCAGGTGTGTTTCATTTACCCAATTAATACCATCGATGTTAATCGTAATTGCTCCGCTACTAAAAATATCCAATTACGAGACCATGGTAGAGAGTAAGTAACATATAAAATAATAAAAAATGTGTAGGTACAGTAGTAATAATATAAGAAACGCGGCACAGGACATTTTGATGGAAAATGAGGAAAAGGCAGATAGGTGGAAAGAATATTTAGAGAACCTTTACGCAGACCCTGAGTTAGGAGATATATTAGAGAAGGAAGATAGTGTGGAGATAGATGAGCTAGGTTATCCCATAATGAGAGAACAGTTCGATGTATCATTAAAAAACTTAAAGAATAATAAAGCACTAGGTATACATGGGATACAGGCGAAAATTGTAAAACATGCACGACAAGAGGTTAGAGATCGTATGTTTAAGCTACTTAGTCACATTTACGTGATGGGGAAAGTCCCAGAAGATTATAAACGGAACGTGATAGTAACCATACCTGCAAAGAAAGGCGCGGATAGGCGCGAGACATTTAGAACAAACACCTTAACTTCCCATGCGTCAAAAATCTTAACTACAATTGTACAGATGAGGGTGGAAAAAAAGGGCGGAAGAACTATTAGGGGAAGATCAGTTTGGGTTTAGAAGAAATAGAGGAACGCGGAAGGTCATTTTCAGGTAACAATGGAAAAAAATTAATAATGCATACATAGGGTTTGTAGATTTAGAAAAAGCTTTTGACAATGTTAAATAGGACAAGATGTAAAAATACTTAAAAATGTAGGGATGAGTTACAAAGATAGAAGAGTGATAGTTGGTTTCTATAAAGAGCAACATGCAGTTATAGAGCTAGGGATGCAACGTAAAGAAGTAAATATTAGGAAGGGAGTTAGACAGGGATGCACACTGTCACCGCTACTATTTAATCTATACATCCAAAACGCGATCAAAATCATTAAAGACGGTACAAATGTAGGAATAGATATACAAGGGCAAATACCTCTCCCGATATTTTCTTACTACATGATTCGAATTAAAGATATTAGATCAAAATTTCGTCACATTTGTTGTCGTTACAACTACTAGTTTCGTCGTAATATCCGATGTTGTTATAAACGATAAGTATCATATATGAAAAATATTATTTCTGTACGGAATGTTTTGCCGCATTAACTGCGGTGACGTTATACCGGATGTCGTTAGAACCGATATCTAGTATGTATAACGGTAAAACGGAATCCTAAAAGCGCGAGGCTTATCTGTTTTGTAAAAAAGTGGTTGTAACATGATTTTCATTTGGAATAATTCTTTAAAAATTACTTATATTNGCAAACAATGCTTTTATCTTTAGCAGTCATTTGACAGTAGCCGAAGTTTGTGCATAAAAACAGAACCAGAAAATTTGGAATGCACCTATTTGAAAACTAGGCAGAGCACAACTAATACAGGGCGTTAACGAAATAAGTGTAGAACTTTAAAGAGTAACTAGATGTAATAAGAAATGGACGGTGAGTACAACAGCGTATGGTTAAGGGATAAAATTATTTGTACCAAAGCATAAAGTTATAATTTAGTAAGACTAAATCTTTGACTACAATAAATTGCGATAATAACTGAGTAGCTACATATGGATGGAATGTACACTAAACAATGTCGGTTATCCAATGCCTATAGCAAACATAAACAACAACATACTGCCTACTTATCGATAAGTCATTAGTTCCGAAAAACACCAGTAAATAATAGAAGCGCGTGCTTTAAGACGTCTAGAAAAGCTATTTCTTACTCTCACAAAAACATCAAGCGTTTGGCGATCACCACACATGCATATCATTATTATTGCGCATTAGCGTTTAATAGACGCCTTGTTTAATAAAAATCGTCCTGCCGAGTTATATCCGGACTGACAAGGATGTAAACATCTCTTCCCTGTGGGAAGAATCGGCATCTGAAGCACTTTTTTGACGAAATAGTTGACACAAATCTACTTACGACTGAAAATCAGTTTACTGTAAAGGTTGAACTCGCTGCAAATGTTAAGGATGCAGCAACTGTTACTATAAAGTTCGTCACACACGTTGCATGAGAGGAACCAACTTTCGATGCTATTTCGCGTGTACCACTTAAGGAGTTGTCTTCTAAGAAACCAATCTATCTCCTTCCTTGCTAATAATAACAACTGTTCTAGAGTAATACACTGACCTGGTGCCAATGACTCTTTAGTAATTACCAGCTGATAGAATTCTGTGTTGCGGTTTGGCATTTTTCTGAGTGATTTCTCCAGGTCTAAAGTGGCTGTTGCATGTAATTTAAAATACGTTTTTTGTAAAAACGGTGAGCATTCGGACTTGTAAAGATGTGCTTAATTTTCTTGCCTTATAGAGTCTTATTACCTCCCGTAAACTCCGCTCTTATTTCAGTTGCACCCTGCATACATATAGGAATGTAAGCAGCTACTAATATAAAGAACATTGAGAACTTTTGAAATAGTACTGTATTCATTCTCCGTCTTTTGTATAGGACGTACTAAAACGTCAGAGCATTTCAGTTCATACAAAGGTTCTCTTTTANACTGCCCCATATATTCTTTCGGATTTTGTTGATGAATAAATCACCTTTTTTTTTGGTTGTTGTTTATTTTGTACAATATAATACACTATGTACACTTATTAACTATTTGATTGTATTTGAATATTGTTGGTTTATAATTGAATACTTGTTGATTGATTTGAATTGGTAGATGAATGCTGAATTTTGAATGTCGATTTGATTGAATGTTGAATGTAGAATGCTGAATATCGAATAATAAAAATTTGAATTGTCGTTGTTTAAATAACGTTGACACAAACTAGGCAACGCCTATCGTACACATTACCCCTTCGCCGTCACTACGCACCCCTCCGGTATCTTCGGTACATTCCGAAGTGATGACGTAGCTACGGACTTGGGTTTTCCATTGATTACTGATATTGTGAGACCTACCTGGTCCGATCTCTTTGTTAAATTACTGAGTTACCTATACTAAGAAAAATAATATTTACCTATACCTACACAAATAAATGCCTTAAAATTGAATACAACTAGAATAGAATACAACATATTGACTACCTGAAAAACACGAACAAAATTGAATATTTACAAAAATTATAAACACTAACAAAATTGAATATATATATGTACAAATATTAATTGAAGCCGCAACAGAA
>NW_020438900.1:956358-964832 GCF_000699045.2 Agrilus planipennis
ATATATACATATATATATGCATCTTAGACGGGCTCAGCTAGTGTGAAAATAATGTCGAAATCTCAAACAATTTCTTTTTGTTGCAGATATTTGGCAATTGTTCATCCGCTTCGGCATAAAATGTCTAAAACATCATCATTAATAACGATTGGTTTCGTATGGTGTGCTAGTATGGCGCTCGCATTTCCATGCCTACTTTATTCATCGACCATAACGTATAGGTAAGTTTTTTTTAAAAACAAAATATTGGTGCAATTTGTAGAAATAGCACTTTGTGATTCGTTCTGCTTTAAATAGCATTTCAAGTACGTGTTTCTGATGTAAAATTACTTTGAATTGTCGTTTTATTAGCAACAGTGGATTCTTTTTTAGGATATGAAAACAACAAATTCAGGAAAAGAAATTGTATACTATTACTTAGACAGTAGGTAATAAATAGTATGAAACATGGTTCTAATGATAGTATGAGGCTAATCACTTCCTACTTTTTTAAAAAATGGGGTAGTTAATGTTTTTAATTTACACAACATTTATCTGACACATGTTATATAAAACATGCTCTGAATGAGTCTCGCTACATAACAAAAGACCAAGAGATAACAACCGGCGAATTTGCTAAAATTGGATTTAATCTACGTAAGCTCCACTAGTTTAGCTTATTAGTAAAGTTTTGCAGATCTATAGTTTTCCTCATTGTTTTGAGATGTCAACAAACGATTTCAATTAAAACTTACCCTAACAAGCGCAAGGTACCACATTAAAGTGAGTTCTGGTTAATCCCTTTGCTTAAAGATGAAAATAAACGATATGATTCTGTCTTTTCAATTAATGAATTACATTAATTAAATGTGTGAAAACTAAGTACAGTTGCTGCCCTGATTGTACAATATTAGCATTAAATAAGACTGTTTTAAAAAAATTATCGGTCAGAATTAGATGTAACTTGTCGGACCAAGATCATTATTTCAAACTTATTGACCCTTATCATCAACATTGTATGAACAGTTCCGATGAAATACCAACTGACTTTGCTACTGGTTAAAAACTAATAGTTCCAGACCACAGCAGAGATTTGCCATTAATTATTGGTTCACATGGTTCACTAAATTGAAATTTCCTCTTAAGTCACTTTCAAGATGGAACAAGTAACAGTTCTTACTGTCAATTGATCTAGTCATCAATGCCGTCTTAACCGATAACTTATATGAAATAAGAATCAAAGTTTTATAAATGTTTAGTGACTTCTGCCTAAATCAGTGCATTTAGTTTTAAGTACGGCCCTGTTCAGTTTATAATATTCATTCTATCTTGAAAATAAAGGATATAGAGTGCCTACCTAACTGACATATCGACAAGATATTTTTACTGCACGTCCTTTAAAAATTTACGTCACTCACAAATGCGTCGTAGATAGATCATCAAGTATTTACAACATGCATTGTCCATCAAAATTTTAATCAAATAGACTATTATCTTAGACGGCAGCTTCCTTTGACGAGCACCATTCATCACTGAGTCTAGCGTGTAATGTAAACCATGAAAGTTGAAATTTTGCAAGGAAGAATGCAATTTACTTTGACACCTGATTGACAGAGTTGTTTACATGGTGAATTCTGATGTTCTTTGTATAGTAAACTTCACCTCCTTCTTGATATTGAAAATAATCACTTATAATCGCAAAATAGAACAGGGAAAAAGAAAGCACTTTTTATTTAGAAAAAAAAAATACTTTTTNTTGGTGGTAGGAAAATTCAGTTAAGCTTTATTTATTTATATCCAGCACCTTTGTATATCTATGTTAATATTGGATACCTATATATTCATAGAACTTAGAAAACTTCCAGTGTTGACTTTGGAAAATATTTAGAACATTGCAGCTATTTACCGAGAATGCAGCATCAGTTATATTTTGTGCTTTGTATGAAACATCAACTCTCTTTTTGCAGTATTGTTACGGAATTTGCACTACTTTATGCTTAAATTTTTGTTGATTCAGTTACAAATGCATGTGATGCATTTTCTAGGCAAACAATGCTTTTATCTTTAGCAGTCATTTGACAGTAGCCGATGTTTGTGCATAAAAACAGAACCAGAAAATTTGGAATGCACCTACTTGAAAACTCGACAGAGCACAACTAATACAGGGCGTTAATGAAATAAGTGTAGAAGATTAAAAAGTAACTATATGTAATAAGAAATGAGTACAACAGCGTCTGGTTAAGGGATAAAATTATTTGAAACAAAGCATAAAGTTATAATTTAGTAAAACTAAATCTTTGACTACAATAAATTGCGACAATGACTGATAAAATATTAGTTCCGAAAAACACCAGTAAAGGGTAGAAGCACACGCCTTCTTTCATATAACCAGTCCTACGGAGTTAGATCCGGACTGGCAAGGATGTAAACATCTCTTCCCTGTGGGAAGAATCGGCATTTGAAGCACTTTCTTGACGAAATCGTTGACACAAATCTACTTACGACTGATTATCAGTTTACTGTAAAGCTTGCACTCGCTGCAAATGTTAAGGATGCAGCAACTATTACTGTAAAGTTCGTCACACTGTCGCATGAGAGGAACCAACTTTCGGTGCTATTTCGCGTGTACCACTTAAGGAGTTGTCTTCTAGGAAACCAATATATCTCTCTCCTTGCTAATAATAACTGTTCTACAGTAATACACTGACCTGGTGCCAATGACTGTTAAGTAATTACCAGCTGATAGAATTCTGCGTTGCCGTTTGGTATTTCTCTGAGTGGTTTCTCCAGGTCCAAAGTGGCTGTTGCATGTTATTTAAAATACGTTTTTCTTAAAAACGGTGAGCATTCGGACTTGTAAAGATGTGCTTAATTTTCTTGTCTTATAGAGTCTTATTACCTCCTGTAAGCTCCGCACTTATTTCAGTTGCACCCTGCATACATATAGGAATGTAAGCAGCTACCAATATAAAAAACATTAAGAACATTTGAAATAGTACTGTATTCATTCTCCGTCTTTTGTATCGGACGTACTAAAACGTCAGAGCATTTTCGTTCGCACAAAGGTTCTCTTTTATTAACCACATTTTTCATTAATCTGTGGCGTATCAGAAAATGACCGTTTCGTTATAGAGAGCCAGTCAGTATTTGGGATAAAAGGCAAAATAAATAAGCTCAACTTACAAGGAGTCTTTATGTTAAACGATTTCGTTATACATGAAGAGTTTAGGCTTTTTCTTTTCCTTACAGTACAAAGGTCCTTTGTTTGAGTAACAGCTTCTAAAAGCCTATGGAAGTGGTTTGACCTCGCAGGAACAACAACATTTTGTTTTGTGAAAAACTTTGCTACATCGTAGCTGAATAGTTAGGTATCACATTCTTAATAAGGTGTAAAAAGCTATTATTCATTATTTGTGGCATGCTAGACCATCCTGAGCTCGATAGAATAAATGTGCAAATAAGCGATACATTGATCAAAGAGAAATACTGTCTTGATATTTACTTGAAAACGTTAATTGAGCGTAACCATTATTGGCACATTATTAATCAAAACTTGGTGTAGCCTTTACCTAACAATGTGTGTGAATGTCAATTATAGTGAATCTTGGTGCAAAGTCAAAAGTGACAAATTGATCTACGTAATGTAAATTTTGCGATGACGGGAGCTACGAGGTTCCATTTCGGAGTTATGGCTGTCGGAATTTGTTACAAAGTCGATATCGAGAATTAAATATGTAGGAGAACATATCTGGCAAACTAATGAAGATAGAGCAAAAATTCTTTCACCAACGGTTGGCCCGTACCTAAATGTACAGGAAAAATTCAATTTCAAAAGAAAAAAAAAATTATATTCAATTTTTCATCAACAGCAAATGCGACCGCTTACGGCCCATATCATTCGCACCGAGAAGTTTCCCAGTTACAGCTCGCAAAACGTCAGTCTTAGGAGCTGTGCGCTCGTGAACATGACCGCAGATGTACGACCGATCCGTACCAAACAGGGCTCGTTCGAAGCGCATTGAATGCGGCAAGTTTTCGACGGAAGCAGTATTAAATGCTGATACTCCTGGTCCGCGTCAGAGACGACCCAATTCGCGGAATTTGCTTTTTGTTCTTTTTAGTGTTTTTCTGAGGCCACAGGATGACCCCTATTTCCGGACTGAGTGGTCCGATCGCAATGGGAGTACTATCAAACTTTTCTAGAGCTACTGTGCTCTGCGCTGAGATCAAAAGCGCCTACCTACGGGGTTCCCTTTGGGAGATATGACTGTCGAAAGTTGTGGCAGTGTTATTTTGAAAATCGAGAATTAAATATTTAGGAGAACATATCTGGCGAACTATTGAAGATAGCGCAAAAATTCTTTCACCAGCGGTTGGCCCGTATCTAAATGTACAGGAAAAATTCAGTTTCGAAGAAAAAAAAATATAAATTTTTTTAAAAATTTTGAATTTTTCATCAACACCGAATGCGACCGCATACGACCCATATCAATCGCACTGAGACGGGACATCCGTCTGTGAAAGAATTTTTGCGGTAGGTCCTACCGTTCTCCAGCTACGGGCTTCGAAAAGTCAAATTTGAAAATATTGCGCTTACGAACATGGTAGCATTTGAAAATTCATAGCTCCGCAGCTTGACGTCTGATACATACCAAACATGACTCGTTCGATGCCCAATAAGTGGGAGATGTTCTCGACGAAAACAGTTCGGAACTGTCACATTCCTGGTCTGTGCTAGAGCCCACGAAATTCACGCAATTTACCCTATTTTTATTTTTGGCGTTTCCCTGAGTTCACAGGATGACTGATAACTTCCTATTGAATGGTCCGATATCGATGGGAGTATTATTAAAATTTTCTAGAGATCCTGTGCTCTGCTTGGATAGTAAAAGCGTTCATCTAGGATATTTCGTTTAAAAGTTATAGCTGTCGAAATATTGATGTACCGTGTTGTAATCAAGTCTTTGAAATGGAAACTAAGCTTATAAGATTAGTCGCGCAGTTTTGTCTTTTGTGTTCATTTCAAGTGGTATAATTAATGGCATTTCTACNTGGCGAACTATTGAAGATAGCGCAAAAATTCTTTCACCAGCGGTTGGCCCGTATCTAAATGTACAGGAAAAATTCAGTTTCGAAGAAAAAACAATTAAAAAGTTTTGAAAATTTTGTATTTTTCATCAACACCGAATGCGACCGCATATGGCTCATATCGTTCGCACTGAGATGGGGCATTCGTCTGTGAAAGAATTTTTCTGAAAAGTCCTACCGTTCTCCAGCTACGGGCTTCGAAAAGTCAAATTTGAAAATATAGCGTTCACGAACATGGTCGCGTTTGAAAATTCATAGCTCCGCGGCATGACGTCTGATACATACCAAACATGACTCGTTGAGCGCAATAAGTGTGACATGTTTTCGACGAAAAAGTTCGGAACTGTCACATTCCTGGTCTGCGCTAGAGCCCACGAAATTCAAGCAATTTGCCCAATTTTTATTTTTGGCGTTTTCCTGAGTTCACAGGATGACTCATAACTTCCGATTGAATGGTCTGATATCGATGGCAGTATTATTAAAATTTTCTAGAGATCCTGTGCTCTGCGTGGATAATAAAAGCGTCCACCTACGATATTTCGTTTAATGGTTATAGCTGTCGAAATATTGATGTACCGTGTTGTAATCAAGTCTTTGAAATGGAAACTAAGCTTATAAGATTAGTCGCACAGTTTTGTCTTTTGTGTTCATTTCAAGTGGTATAATTAATGGCATTTCTACGGAATGTGTTACTTCTACTAAAGCTTTAATGACAGTTACAGAATGAGGTGTTACCACAGTTTGCTGAGTTTTCATGTTCGAAATTTAGTCTTCGTCAGCAATCGAATAGGGTAAACGGTTTTCTGTTTACCAATAAATCCTGCGTAAAACTTTAAATTAGTGCCACAGAAAGGGAGAGCTGTTGTTGCAAAATTTCTAAGAGATAATAACAACGGGTTTAGCCTTATTGTCTTATTAACAATCTAATGGAAATTTTCTTAAGAATAATCAGGAATGAACCGCAAACTTTAATGGGATTATCATTTTGTCTATGCTGTTTTACCTATAGCTTTGAATCTACTTCATATACATGAATCGAAATGATGTCACCGTTTTGAGAAAGTTTACTAATTTTATGGTGCAGTACCAACTTCCAAATTACTCCGTTCCAGTAAATACCGAGTTTCAGCGTAACTCTTATTCCTATCAAATGATGCAGCATACAGGATCGGAAAATTTTAATTAAACAGAAAACGGCAAATAACAATAAAGTTTCAACAGTTTGCAATGCGTTAACAGTGACTTATATAATTGAAAAATTTCCCTTTTCCAAACTGTCTTATATTTAGTGACTCAAAAAACTCAATCTTTTCAAGGATTTACAGTAAAAACACGAAAAATAAAACAAAAATACTGGCATGCAAGGGAAGAAAAACTAGGGAAAGAGCGAATATAACGATAGGAGACGATAGGCTGATTGGTATGTAGGAATTCAGATAAGTCAGGACGGAAGGAGTGGTACGGATATAAAGAAGAGAATAGCGCAGGGTCTAGTCGCCTTCAGTAAGGAGAAGTCACTTCTATGTTCGCGAACGGTTAATTTAGAAATTTGAAAAAGGTTGTTAAAGGTGCATGTTTAGAGCACGGCGCTGTATGGGTGCGAAACATGGACAGTGGACGCGGCGGAAAAGATAAGGTTAGAAGCTTTCGAAATGTGGTGTTATACGCGAATGATGAGGATAACGTGGGTAGAAAAGGTTAGAAATGAAGAGGTATTAGAAAGAATAGGAGAACAGAGGACTCTCTGGAAGTCAGTAATAAATAGGCGATATAGGTTAGTAGGACACCTTCTCAAGNTTAGGTATCTAGGAAGTCAGATAAGTTAGGACGGAAGGAGTGGTATGGATATAAAGCAGAGGATAGCGCAGGATCGTGTCACCTTCAATAAAAAGAAGTCACTTTTATACTCGCGAACGGTTAATTTAGAAATTCGAAAAGGGTTGTTAAAGGTGTATGTTTAGAGTACGGCGCTGTACGGGTGCGAAACATGGACAGTGGGCGCGGCGGAAAAGATAAGGTTAGAAGCCTTCGAAATGTGGTGTTACAGACGAATGATGTGGATACCGTGGATAGAGAAGGTTAAAAATGAGGAGACTTTAGAAAGAGTAGGAGGAGTGGAAGTCAGTAAGAAATAGGCGAGATAGGTTGGTAGCACACCTTCTCAGGCATGAAGGTCTAACCAGAGACAAATTAGAGCCAGAAAAGGGAGTTAGAAGGGGTATAGGTGGACCTAGATTAAATTAATGTTCCCAAATAATTAAGGATGTAGGTTGTTCGAGTTTTAGGGAAATGAAGATTGGCTCAGGACAGGAAAGAGTGGAGGTGCGTGTCCAACTAGTCTTAAGACTGACGAGCTTATGATGATTCTTAAGCGTGGAGAAGAAGGCATAGAGTACCTTTTATTCAGAAAAAAAGTAAAAACCTAGTAAAGAATAAAAAGNATTATTCATTATTTGTGGCATGCTAGACCATCCTGAGCTCGATAGAATAAATGTGCAATTTAAAGTCAAATAACTCATTCGTTTCTGATCATACCTCACAACAAGTGATACATTGATCCAAGAGAAATACTGTCTTGATATTTACTTGAAAATGTTAATTGAACGTAACCATTGGCACGTTATTAATTAAAACTTGGTGTAGCCTTTACTTAACAATGTGTATGAATGTCAATTATAGTGAATCTTAGTGCAAAGTCAAAAGTGACAAATTGTTCTACCTAATGTAAATTTTGCGATGACGGGAGCTACGAGGTTCCGTTTCGGAGTTATGGCTGTCGGAAGTTGTGGCAAAGTGTTATTTTCGAAATCGAGAATTAAATATTTAGGAGAACATATCTGGCGAACTATTGAAGATAGTGCAAAAATTCTTTCACCAGCGGTTGGCCCGTACCTNCAAAGCCGATATTCACCAAAAAAAGGTGATGCTGTCTGTTTGGTGGGATTTTAAAGGAATCGTTTTTTTTGAGCTTTTACCGGATAACACAGAAAAGGTCAGAACTAATCAACAGGAAAGGTGTAGTGTTTCGCCAAGACAACGCGAGACCTCACACAAGTTTGATCACTCGCCAAAAGCTTTTACAGCTTGAATGGGATACAATGTTACACCCACCATATTCTCCAGACCTGGCATCATCGGATTATTATTTGCTCCGGTCACTCCAAAATTTTTTAGACGATAAAACCTTCACCTCAAATGAGGAGATCAAAAACCTCCTCGATCAATTTTTTGCCAGCAAAGACCAAAAATTTTATGAGCGTGGAATTATGCTACTACCAGAAAGATGGCAAAAGGTGTTGGCCCAGAACGGTCAATATATAATTTAATAAAGTATTGGTTTATTATACGAAAACTGTCTTTCATTTCCACAAAAAAAAACGAAATGACTTTCCGAACAACCCTATATT
>NW_020438900.1:966553-967882 GCF_000699045.2 Agrilus planipennis
GTATGTTTGGAGCACGGCGTTGCACGGCGTTGTACGGGTGCGAAACATGGACAGTGGGAGCGGCGGAAAAGAAAAGGTTAGAAGCGTTCGAAATAGGCGGATGATGAGGATATCGTGGGTAGAAAAGGTTAGAAATGAAGAGGTATTAGAAAGAATAGGAGAACAGAGGACTCTCTGGAAGTCAGTAATAAATAGGCGATATAGGTTAGTAGGACACCTTCTCAGGCGTGAAGGTCTAGCCAGAGACAAATTAGAGGCAGAAACGGGAGTTATGAGGAGTATAGGTGGACCTAGATTAAATTACTGTTCGGAAATAATTAAGAATGTAGGTTGTTCAAGTTTTAGGGAAATGTGAAGATTAGCTCGGGGTAGGAAAGAGTGGAGGTACGTGTCCAACCAGTCTTAAGACTGATGAGCTTATGATGATTCTTAAGCGTACAGAAGAGGACATAGGGTACCATTTATCCAGAAAAAAAGTACTGTTACCGAGGGATCGAGAAATTAGCTTCAGGTGACCGTCGGTATTCTTTGAGATGTATTTACGACATCGACGCGAGTGAAGCCGCGGATAAAAACCTTGTAAATAATAATCAGTTGCAAACCTGTCATGGCGATACACTGATATCTTATTTGAATGCTTAGAGAGTAGCTAGGGTGCTGACACTGAAAATTAGTAGCGCAAATTAAAATTATACTCTAACGCATCACCGCTCCTTTTCTTCTTCGGATTTCATTTTCTTCATTAAATATTCCCAATCGTAATGAAACTTTCTGAATAATTTTAGTTGAGCAATTTGAGTGTACTTAATGGCATTTCCCTTATTAAGTGAGTAATTTTACAAATCAACAACTTCGCACAATAATGTTGCTCAGTTGAGCCCTTTGGGAATTAGAATTCCACCAAATTAAATATGAAACTGTTATCCCAAATTAATAGTGTAAATTGAAAATATTACAATCAAAATTACTTCAAACCTTTCCTTTTATATAAGGGCATGGATACCTACTATTCATACAAAAATTATTTTTGTAAAGACTGATGAGTCAACAAAAATACACTATTTAAAAAAGTTATACTTGAGATGCCTGCATGCGTATTTAATGTATAATTATGTCCGTATGCATTGAGCAAGGTAGTTAGAAATTTTATCTTTCGGTTACAATTTTACCAGAACGACGATAGACGCATAAAATGTCTCAAATTCAATCGATTAAACATTTTAAAGACTAAGATTTTGTAATGCAGTCGTAACAGTTGGAAATAAACAGTTGGAAAACAGTAGACGGGTTTAAATATGTATACTTGGGTGTATAGTGGGTTGCATATAT
>NW_020438900.1:970404-989381 GCF_000699045.2 Agrilus planipennis
GAATATCAACTGACTTTGCTACTGGTTAATAACGAGGTTAATAACTGATAATTACAGACCACAGCAGAGATTTGCTATCAATTATTGGTTCACATGGTTCACTAAATTGAAATTTCCTCTAAAGTCACTTTCAAGATGAAACAAGTAACAGCTTTTACTGTCAATTGATCCAGTCATCATTACCGTCTTAACCGATAACTTATATGAAATAAGAATCAAAGTTATATAAATATTTTAGTGACTTCTACCTAAATCAGTGCATTTAGTTTTAAGTGCGGCCCTTTTCAGTTTATAATACTTCGTCAATCAAGTGCACGGTGCGTGATTGTATTTATAATATTCATTCTATTTTGGAAATAAAGGATATAGAGTTCCTTCCTAACTGACATATTGACATGATATTTTTAATGCATGTCCTTTACAAATTTACATCACTCAGAAATGCGTCGTAGATAGATCATCAAATATTTATAACATGCATTGTCCATCAAAATTTTAATGTGTATCAAATAAACTATTATCTTAGACGGCAACTTCCTTTGACGAGCACCATTCATCACTGACTCTAGCGTGTAATGTAAACCATGAAAGTTGAAATTTTGCAAGAAAGAATGCAATTTACGTTGACACCTGATTGACAGAGTTGTTTACATGGTGAATTCTGATGTTCTTTGTATAGTAAACTTCACCTCCTTCTTGATATTGAAAATAATCACTTATAATCGCAAAATAGAACAGGGAAAAAAAGAGAACTTTTTATTTTGAAATAAAAATACTTTTTAATGTTTCAACATGAGTTTTTCTTCACTCTACAATTGCTTCAGCATATATTACGCCTTTCTCAAAAGTCTATAACAAATACCTAATACATGTAAAAAAATGGAAAACTACCCTTCTAGTAAAATAATTGTTGTGGAGTAAGTACAATAAATAAATATTTTGTTTCTTATACCATTTTGCTTTACATTGTACGTAATTTCAATTTGTTTTTCAAATCTAGCCTGTACGGGTAACAATATAAAAAGGCAACAGTGCGTACATAGGATTCGTAGATTTAGAAAAAACAAGATGTTAAATATACTTAAAAATGTAGGGATGAGTTACAGAGACAGAAGAATGATACTTAGTAGAGAGGACAAAAAATTAGAAAGTGACTGATTTTCGGTATTTAGGAAGTCAGATAAGATAAGTGGATAACGCAGGGTCGAGTCTCCTTCAATAAAAAGAAGTCACTTCTATGTTCGCGAACGGTTGATTTTGAAATTCGAAAAAGATTGTTAATGGTGTATGTTTGGAGCGCGGTGCTATACGGGTGCGAAACATGGACGGCGGGCGCAGCGGAAAGGAAAAGGTTAAAAACGTTCAAAAGGTAGAGTTACAGACGAACGATGAGGATACCGTGGATAGAGAAGGTTAGAGGAGGTTTTAGAAAGAATAGGACAACAGAGAACTCTATGGAGGTCAATAAGAAATAGTAGATCACCTTCTCGAGAATAAAGTGCAATTTAGACATATTAGAGTAAGAAACAGGAGTTAAAAGGAGTAGAGTTAGACCTAGATTAGATTACTGTTCATAAACAGTTAAGGATGTGTGATGTTCTAGTATTAGGGATATGCGAAGATTGACTCAGGATAAGAAACAGTGGAGATGTGTGTCCTAACAGTCTTTTTAGACTGACGACCTTCTGATGATGATGATGATGATGACATAATAAATAAATAAATGTCAAATGAATGAAAAAAATGAAAAACAGAAAATGAGAAATTCAACTTAATTTTGATCACACTTCTTGTAGGTAAGCCTAAGAAATTCTAAATTCGACGTAAACAACTTTTTCGTATAACTATTGACAAATGTACGTTTCTATTCAGAACAAAGAGTCAGAACGAATGAAATTACTTCTGGGAAGATACTAAGGCTTTCAGGATGTTTTTTAGTTGTGCACCCCAATTGATATCAAAAGAAAATAATAATTTAACAATTTGTCGTTTCTGCTGTCGGAAAGCTTTTCCTCGACTATTACGAGGGCGGTTCAATAAGTATCCGTGTTTGAAGACAGAGGACGTTTCTGAGGGAAATTGGTGTTGTCATCGTGTGCTGCCATCTATCAAACCACGCCAAAATGAATTTCAGAGTGATTGATAGGTTAGTTTGGATTTTGCAGCCATTCGACTGAGACGTGTTTCGTTATTTTCGCTAAGATGGAAAAAGAGCAGTATCGTTCGGTAACTCGCTTTTTGTTTTCGGATGGGGAAAAAATGCGAGGAGATGAAAACAAAGTTTGATACTGTTTATGGAGACATTTCGCCATCTACGACCACAGTTAGATATTGCTTCAACGAATTTAAACGTGGGCAAAGATCAGTTTTTGATAGGAGCGACCAGTAAGCCTGGCAGACGTTGTTACCGAGGAAATCATTTTACGGATTCTTTAGGAAAAGGAAGAACGATCACTGGACAATACTACAGTGAGTTATTGGACCGCTTCGACAAAAAATTGAAGGAGACACGGACGCATTTGACGAAAAAGAAGGTGCGTTTTCAACACGATAACGCACCGGCACATTCATNTCTAGGAAGTCAGATAAGTCAGGACGGAAGGAGTAGTAGGGATATAAAGCAGAGGATAGCGCAGGGTCGAGTCTCCTTCAATAAAAAGAAGTCACTTCTATGCTCGCGAACGGTTAATTTTGAAATTCGAAAAAGATTGTTAAATGTGTATGTTTGGAGCGCGGTGCTATACGGGTGCGAAATATGGACGGTGGGCGCAGCGGATAGGAAAAGGTTAGAAACGTTCGAAATGTAGTGTTACAGATGAATGATGAGGATACCGCGGATAGAGAAGGTTAGAAATGAGGAGGTATTAGAAAGAATAGGAGAACAGAGGACTCTATGGAGGTCAATAAGAAATAGTAGAACACCTTCTCTAGAGCGAAGGGCTAGTTAGACATATTAGAGTCAGAAACAGGAGTAAAAAAAGGAGTAGAGTTAGACCTAGATTAGATTACTGTTCATAAATAGTTAAGGATGTGTGATGTTCTAGTATTAGGGATATGCGAAGATTGACTCAGGATAAGAAACAGTGAAGATGTGTGTCCTAACAGTCTTTTTAGACCGACGACCTTATGATGATATAATAAATAAATAAATGTCAAATGAATGGAAAAAAATGAAAAATAGAAAATGAGAAATTCAACTTAATTTTGATCACACTTCTTGTAGGTAAGCCTAAGAAATTCTAAATTCGACGTAAACAACTTTTTCGTATAACTATTGACAAATGTACGTTTCTATTCAGAACAAAGAGTCAGAACGAATGAAATTACTTCTGGGAAGATACTAAGGCTTTCAGGATGTTTTTTAGTTGTGCACCCCAATTGATATCAAAAGAAAATAATAATTTAACAATTTGTCGTTTCTGCTGTCGGAAAGCTTTTCCGGGACTATTATGTACTAGTAGCTAAGTAACCGTCTGAGTAATGCCTAAAAATGAAAGAGGTAACATTTGTTGATGGTGAAATTTAACCTTCTAGATCGGTACTTACTAAATGTTTGTTTCTTCCTTAATGCAATACAATCCACTTACCTATCGACTTACTAAGAAAGAAACTGTTTCAACTACTTATGTGTAAGGAGAATTAGAAACTGCAGCAAGAGCAAGAAAAGTTTTAACAAAGTAAGAACAATACGGATTGAAATGCACCCATACAATTCAGATGCTCCTCGCACTTAGGTCTTTACCTCTCAACGCCTCGGTACTACAAACAATCTCTTCTTTCTTATCAGTTACTAATTCTGTTGAAAGAGTAGTCCATCCCAATCTCCGATATCTAAGTCAAAGCTGGAGAGACTGTCTTAGTCTTGATTTTGCTTATTCGGTCTTGCTGTTGCTCAAATACTTCTGGTCTTGTTCTTGATCTTGGTCTTGCGTGTTAAGTCTTGGTCTTGTTCATTTAATCTGATACTNGTACTCTAGGCTGGCTGTAGAAATACGACACAGATAGTAAGCAGTTGCTCATTGAATACGGCGTTGCAGTGTCGTATTTCCCTGCGTCATCTTACCAGGGCCGGACTGACTCTTACCTGTACTTTCAAATGCATTTTTCTTGAAAACGGTGGACTTTCGGATTACCAACGATATACGTAATTTTCTTATTTTATAGTGCCTTATCACCCCATAAATTGACTTATTAACAAATCAAAAACCTTGGTGGTAATTTTAATTGAAATAAAAGCCTTATACTTTAGTAACGTATTTTTTTAATTTTCAGGTTTAATTTACAGTTCCTTGTTTTATACGCACAACAAATTTAAACGACTAAGTTTATTCCGGAAAGTTTTTGAACGTTACCCCTGTATGTAGGTACATATTTTCGAGCTCTAGCTCACTTTTATAACTCAATTTGCATCATCTACGATAATATTTGAAAAGTGTCGTCGGTTCAAATTTAAATTACGTTTCACCGCGATGTAGATAAACATTAAAAGTTCTTCCAACATTAACGCATTATCAACGGTTGCATGGGGATATGGCTTTTAGATTGCATGACTAACTCTTTAATAGCAGAATTACCTTTTTTATCCCGTAAATTCTGACGATCCTTTAGCTACTACAAGCCTGCAGTATAATGTCGCTTGTAAACTTTGTCCATGTAGTTGCGTATACAGTCATGTGTAATTGTATACCATAAATATGCAAATTTCTTTTGTACAGGTTCAGGCAATACTTCAAAACAGCGATATGCAGTTGGAAATACATTCTGAAAAGAAACACGTTCAGAAGTGGCTCGGACTCGCCACCATTCATAGGAAAAAACGAAGTTTTCTTACGTAAAATTACTTTAAATTGTCGTTTTATTAGCATCAGTGAATTCTTTTTTAGGATATAAAAACAACGCGTAGGTATATGAAATTCAGGAAAAGAAATTCTATAATATTGCTTAGACAGTAGGTAATAAATAATATGAAACATGGTTCTAATGATAGTATGGGGCTAATTACTTCCTACTTTTTTAAAAAATTGGGTAGTTAACGTTTTTAATTTACACAACATTTATCTGACACATGTGATATAAGACATGCTCTGAATGAGTCTCGCTACATAACAAAAGACCAAGAGATAACAACCGGCGANAATAAGTACCTAATACAGGTGAAAAAATGGAAAACTACCCTTCTAGTAAAATAATTGTTGTGGAGTAAGTACAATAAATAAATGTTTTGTTTCTTGAAATCTAACCATTCTAGCTGTACGGGTAACAATAGAATAGGCAACAGTGCGTACATAGGATTCGTAGATTTAGAAAAAACAAGATGTTAAATATATTTAAAAATGTAGGAATGAGTTACAGAGACAGAAGAATGATACTTAGTAGGGAAGACAAAAAATTAGAAAGTGACTGATTTTCGGTATTTGGGAAGTCAGATAAGTCAGGACGGAAGGAGTAGTAGGGATATAAAGCAGAGGATAGCGCAGGGTCGAGTCTCCTTCAATAAAAAGAAGTCACTTCTATGCTCGCGAACGGTTAATTTAGNTTGCTCAAATACTTCTAGTCTTGTTCTTGATCTTGGTCTTGCGTGTTAAGTCTTGGTCTTGTTCATTTAATCTGATACTTACGTATTCTTCAATACAGAAGGAAGGCGAAATATTTTTTGTGTAGTATTACTTCTCCATTATTTTCCTGAATGATCCAAGAAAACCAAAAAAAATAATTGAACCAGGGTCGGACTGTAACCTTCGAGATAGTTTGTGGGTAATTTCCATTTCTTTTTTTATATTTTGTTGACACATTTACATTTGTAGGACAACATGACACAATGTTTTATAGAGCATTATCTTTATTACAACATTTATGCTTTCCCCGGGCAATATAATGGTCTCGTCGCTCAACATAAACTGAAACGCTACAAGTGACACTACGGTCGAGGGTAACTGTTGTAATCAAATTTTAAAACCGTTAGTAATATTGTGGGGGTTAATTTGTCGAGGGTATATTGTCTCTTCACTATATAGGAATTAGGTTGAAAGTTGAGTGTTAAAGAGTCAACGCAGTTATAGGAAGTGTAGAAAATTAAGGATATTCCTGCTTTTATAAAAAAAAAAACAACTCTTTTTATTAAGAAGTTCCCAGTTGATCCAAACTTATTTTTCCAGAATTTGCAAATTGAGTTGTCAGTTAAACATTTATGACATGCTTGTAAGAAGGATGAAAAGTATATAATGATGCAATTAAGGATTTATGAACACCTTAAACTTTCCTGGCACAACAACATGGTAAAATTAAAGTTCAAAAATACCAAAAAAAAAAGATGCTTTTTATGCGCTAATTGAGTGCCAATGTCTCAAATTAGGGCCTCCTAAAAGGAATCTACTGTTTCTACGACCCACGAGATTCTAAACTGCTTCTACTTTTGATTGATTCATTCATACAGACTATGTCAATAACGTACACCCGATCTTCCAATAATTTTACTGTAATTGTTAAAATTAAGCAAAATCGGCGAGTGTATTTACAAACAGTTAAAATGTTTCATTTATTTGTTCTAGTGTTCGACAAAAAGAAATTATTGCTTGTATATTGGAATGGCCTGATGGACAGCCCAATGAATCAGACATGGATTTCGCGTGAATTCTGATGTTCTTTGTATAGTAAACTTCACCTCCTTCTTGATATTGAAAATAATCACTTATAATCGCAAAATAGAACAGGGAAAAAAAGAGAACTTTTTATTTTGAAATAAAAATACTTTTTAATGTTTCAACATGAGTTTTTCTTCACTCTACAATTGCTTCAGCATATATTACGCCTTTCTCAAAAGTCTACCTAATAAGTACCTAATACAGGTGAAAAAATGGAAAACTACCCTTCTAGTAAAATAATTGTTGTGGAGTAAGTACAATAAATAAATATTTTGTTTCTTATACCATTTTGCTTTACATTGTACGTAATTTCAATTTGTTTTTCAAATCTAGCCTGTACGGGTAACAATATAAAAAGGCAACAGTGCGTACATAGGATTCGTAGATTTAGAAAAAACAAGATGTTAAATATACTTAAAAATGTAGGGATGAGTTACAGAGACAGAAGAATGATACTTAGTAGAGAGGACAAAAAATTAGAAAGTGACTGATTTTCGGTATTTAGGAAGTCAGATAAGATAAGTGGATAACGCAGGGTCGAGTCTCCTTCAATAAAAAGAAGTCACTTCTATGTTCGCGAACGGTTGATTTTGAAATTCGAAAAAGATTGTTAATGGTGTATGTTTGGAGCGCGGTGCTATACGGGTGCGAAACATGGACGGCGGGCGCAGCGGAAAGGAAAAGGTTAAAAACATTNATATGTAGGTACATATTTTCGAGCTCTAGTTCACTTTTATAACTCAATTTGCATCATCTACGATAATATTTGAAAAGTGTCGTCGGTTCAAATTTAAATTACGTTCCACCGCGATGTAGATAAATATTAAAAGTTCTTCCAACATTAACGCATTATCAACGGTTACATGGGGATATGGCTTTTAGATTGCATGACTAACTCTTTAATAGCGGAATTACCTTTTTTAACCCATAAATTCTGACGATCCTACAGCCTGCAGTATAATGTCGCTTGTAAACTTTGTCCATGTAGTTGCGTATATAGTCATGTGTAATTGTATGCCATAATATGCAAATTTCTTTTGTAAAGGTTCAGGCAATACTTCAAAACAGCGATATGCAGTTGGAAATACATTCTGAAAAGAAACACGTTCAGAAGTGGCTCGGACTCGCCACCATTCATAGGAAAAAACGAAGTTTACCTATTCAGAGCCGGTAAGTTTGTAGATGTTGGCCTTTTAGACACGAAATATAGTGAATTCTTGGGACAATTACAATGCTTAAGAATATTTTCTTCTTCAAATTCATCATTTGCAACATTTGCAAAAATTTTTGCATCATCACAGGATCACAAAATTTGTATATTTTTCTAAAATTAGCTCGTATCTTTGAGTGAAATTTTGAAAATGCCTATTTCTTAACCGCCAAAAAAAGTCTTGATTTTATCCTGTCTGCATGACGAAAACGTAAGTGTATCAACGTTTTTCTTACACCTACATTTTCTCCGTGTTTCAAATTTCACATTCGTATATGATATCCATATCCCAAGTGTTTTTGGTTATAAGTCTTTCCAGATGTAATTTTAGTCGCGCGAAATGAACCGCAGAAAAAATGGCTTTCAATTTCAGTTCTCTGAAGCGACGGCATCAATAATTCATCGGTGTGTTTTTGTCATTTACTGTTTTGCTTTTTAAAGTAGAAAAAAAAAATAAGTAACAAGGGTTTTACAGAAACAGAGTTCTAAGCCAAAAGCAACCCAAAGTATGGTTGGAACGATCAAGATTGGCTAGTCAGCAATAAATTATCTGTGAGGATAGACTTTTCATAGACTATTCCTTCTTGTTTCCACTTAGTACTGTAGTCATTTGCTGCATTCTGAACACGTTCTTGTTAAGTGTAAGGAAATGATTAATGAGTAGTGCAGACAAACTGAAATGAGATAACCGAATAATAGTAAGGTTGTTTAGGTACGCAAATATCAGGGTCGGCTTTATAATTGCCTGCTTGAAATTACATCTTTGAACAAACGTCTTTTCTTTTCCGAATTCCTGAAAATGTTGAACTTTCTTTAAAGTCCGATGCTGGCAACATTCTCAAATTCTGCATGCCTTCATCTCTTTCTGTTACACATTAACTGGTGTAGGTAATGTTATTCATTCATCTTTATTAGTATTCGCTGCAATTCCTACCTAACATCTCCTTTCTATGTTAACGATATTCTCTATTGGGATCCGTCAAATGGGAGGACCCTAAAAACATGGCGCCGATAAGGGAAAATTTATCGTAGTTCCTATAATGTACCGTGCAATTTCCAAGTTTAAAATTACGATAAAATGATAAGTATTGACACAATATGAGATTGGGCTGACACAAAGCCTCGGAAAGGAAATTTCGTTGAAGGTGAGCGTGTTTTTAATGCCAATCACATTATAAAATTCGGAAATAACAAATCCGGAAGCTAGCCTTCAAATTCCGTCAAGTTTACTGCCTACTTTTTACAAACTTCGGATTTAAAAAGTGATTCANTACTAATACTAATATAATATTTTTAAATGGTTACAATAAAACTTAAAACTCATAGCGGCAGTCAAATCAAAAACATTGATGGTAATTTTAATTAAAATAAAAACCTTATACTGTGCTACCGTATTTTTTCAATTTTGAGGTTTAATTTACAGTTCCTTGTTTGATAACATGTTTTATACGCACAACAAATTTAAACGACTAAGTTTATTGCGGAAAGTTTGTGAATGTTACTCCTATATGTAGGTACATATTTTCGAGCTCTAGTTCACTTTTATAACTCAATTTGCATCATCTACGATAATATTTGAAAAGTGTCGTCGGTTCAAATTTAAATTACGTTCCACCGCGATGTAGATAAATATTAAAAGTTCTTCCAACATTAACGCATTATCAACGGTTACATGGGGATATGGCTTTTAGATTGCATGACTAACTCTTTAATAGCGGAATTACCTTTTTTAACCCATAAATTCTGACGATCCTACAGCCTGCAGTATAATGTCGCTTGTAAACTTTGTCCATGTAGTTGCGTATATAGTCATGTGTAATTGTATGCCATAATATGCAAATTTCTTTTGTAAAGGTTCAGGCAATACTTCAAAACAGCGATATGCAGTTGGAAATACATTCTGAAAAGAAACACGTTCAGAAGTGGCTCGGACTCGCCACCATTCATAGGAAAAAACGAAGTTTATCTATTCAGAGCCGGTAAGTTTGTAAATGTTGACCTTTTAGACACGAAAAGAGCAGTACGCCATACAGTTAGTTCTTGGGATAATTAAAATGCTTAAAAATATTTTCTTCTTCAAATTCACTATAAAGAGCGAATTTCTACGCATTCGAATTTGAAAATTGGTTAATGAATACGAAGTTTACCTATTCAGAGCCGGTAAGTTTGTAGATGTTGGCCTTTTAGACACGAAATATAGTGAATTCTTGGGACAATTACAATGCTTAAGAATATTTTCTTCTTCAAATTCATCATTTGCAACATTTGCAAAAATTTTTGCATCATCACAGGATCACAAAATTTGTATATTTTTCTAAAATTAGCTCGTATCTTTGAGTGAAATTTTGAAAATGCCTATTTCTTAACCGCCAAAAAAAGTCTTGATTTTATCCTGTCTGCATGACGAAAACGTAAGTGTATCAACGTTTTTCTTACACCTACATTTTCTCCGTGTTTCAAATTTCACATTCGTATATGATATCCATATCCCAAGTGTTTTTGGTTATAAGTCTTTCCAGATGTAATTTTAGTCGCGCGAAATGAACCGCAGAAAAAATGGCTTTCAATTTCAGTTCTCTGAAGCGACGGCATCAATAATTCATCTGTGTGTTTTTGTCATTTACTGTTTTGCTTTTTAAAGTAGAAAAAAAAAACTAAGTAACAAGGGTTTTACAGAAACAGAGTTCTAAGCCGAAAGCAACCCAAAGTATGGTTGGAACGATCAAGATTGGCAAGTCTACAATAAATTATCTGTGAGATTAGACTTATCTTCCTTCTTGTTTCCACTTGGGACTGTAGTCATTTGCTGCATTTGGAACACGTTATTGTTAAGTTAGGAAATGCTTCATGAGTAGTGCAAACAAACTGAGATGATAGTAGAATGAAGATTCGGGCTATAGGGTCGTGATCTAAGTGAACTATTCTATCCAGACGTTTCGTCAGCTACTGAGGCTGACATCCTCAGTGGTAGTGCTGCGTTGACAACGTGAACGTAGATTATATCTCGAAGTTTCGACAGCGACTGGGTCGACCCAGCACTACCACTGAGGATGTCAGCCGCAGTAGCTGACGAAACGTCTGGACAGACTAGTTCACTTAGACCACGGCCCTATAGCCCGAACCTTCATTCTACTATGGATTCCCGCCGCGAAAGCCTTTGTTCTTAAACTGAGATGAGATAACCGAATAATAGTAAGCGGTACAGCGGTTAGAGTTTGTTTAGGTACGCAAATGTCAGGGTCAGCTTTATAATTGCCTGGCTGAAATTACATCTTTCCGAATTCCTGAGAATGTTGAACTTTCTTTAAAGTCCGATGCTGGCAACATTCTCAAATTCTGTTTGTCTTCATCTCTTTCTGTTACACATCAACTGGTGTAATGTTATTCTTTCATCTTTATTAGTGTCCGCTGCAATTCCTACCTGGCATCTCTTTTCTATGTTTACGATATTCCCTATACCTAACGCCTGTCATGACTAAAAGTAGGCGTTCTCTAGGCAACCGCTCTAGTTTAGTTAGTAAGTTGAAAAAAGGAAATAAATGCGACAGTTTTATAGCGGACTACGCCAAATTTGAACGTCCCAACTATATTAGATACAATTCTTTTCAGTTGTTGTACTTTGCGTAATTCCAGTCGATTGTTATTTTTTTTCTCTCATAGTTTCTTATATTTTTACAAAAGGTACCAGCGAGCGTGGTAGTTCTCGAAGAAAAAGAAGAAGNTTGTGGTTCAACATCATATGATTGACTTTTTGACAATTTTTTTTCCTATATAGTTTTTTATGAACTCAATGATGATGCCTGAAAGGCAATTCTAATCGCAAGGGGTAAAAAATGTTTTTTTTTTTGTGAGAGCTTAGAACATACCCAATAAGTGTATTAGGTACCCTAGGAATCCTTTTGTATGGTTGCTTAATGTAATATACTGTTACGGTAGGAAAAGGCAACACAATTGAATGTTGACATGGTTAGGTCCTTCCTTTTGTTCGCAGGAATATGGACTCAGGAGTGATTTCCTAGGAAATGTGTCTAATATAGTTTATTTCATACATTTCCAGGCGATTTTAGGAATTATAAACATTTCCTAGGAATTGTACCTATACAATGACGGATTTCATGCATTTTCGGTAACATATATTATATATGCTTCAAACTCTTACCCCTTCAAATGTTTTGTTTTGTAAAGCTCAAAGACTCAACTTTGAGAATATGGAACGGTTTTTGTGTTGAACGCATCCAAAAATAGCGATTTCTAAAAATTAATGGTAAAAACTTGTAGAATATCTTTACCATATAAAAAAACATATAGACTACTTAAATTTTACCTGAGGCTTTGTCCGCGTTGATGCCCTAAATACGTGCGAAAGTACATCGATGACCACATAAAATTAATTTTTCTGTCCCTCGGGAACAGTATTCTTTGTCTGGATAAAAGGTACCACCCTATGTCCTTCTCTGTACTCCTGACAATGTGTTTACAAAATTTCGTGATGATTAATTGAGTAGTTAAGGCTTGAAATGGTAGCAAATAAACAAAGTAACTCAAAATTCACATTTGCGTTTATATTATTAGTTAGAATTATGCAGTGTGTTTCACAAAAAACATTTAGGCATAACGTTCATGGATGCGGTATATCGCTCTACTCTAAATCTTTTGATTAAAGTGTAACACCCTTCGAAAGCTTTAAATTGCATTTATTGGACTTATAGTACTTTATTATTTATGTGAAAACATGAAGTGTTTGTATACGAATTGTCCCACACCACGTCGTATTTTTTAGATGATACAGTCCTTCGAATGGTTGAATGTCGTCACTAGTGTTTATGTACAACAATTTAAAATAAGATATTCGGGATAGTTATGTAAATTCAGTGTGTTAAATATGGAAGATTGAGCTAAATTGTTTGAAATAATTCTAAAAGTATCATCGNCACGCACCTCCACTCTTTCCTATCTCGAGCTAATCTTCGCATTTCACTAAAACTAGAATTATCGACATCTACCGCTCCTAACTCCCGTTTCTGCCTCTAATATCTCTCTGACTAGACCTTCATGCCTGAGACTTACCTATCGTACCTATTCCTTATTGACTTCCAAGTACTCTATAGATAATTTAGTTGAGATAGTTAGCAAAATTATAAGTTTGTTATTTCAAAAATTGACTGAATCCTAATTTTAATATGTTTTTGGAAAGGGTTACATAAGCTTAAGACATAGAAGGAAACAGCTTTTATGAAAGCAGTTTTTGCCACTAAAATCAGAATAATAAAACGTAGGACTTTATATTTTTTATTTGATTACAGTTTGTGCTTGAAGTTTCCAATAAATTAATCGCTTATTATTATTATACACATTAAGAGAAATAATTAGGTGGAGACAGTTGTCCTTTTGGCTCTCAGTTGCAAACTTTTCCGTTTTACTTCCAAAATCTTTTTCCTTTTCTTTAGAGATCTCAGTCTTAAGTTCTGTGGCTTTTGGGGACATTCTTTGGCAGTTGCGGGACTACTGAAACCATTTTTTTCTTCTAACAATTCTTCTACATTCAAATTTCGAATAATAGTTTGCTCACATCCGTCTTCCACTTTAAACGTACACACAGTAACGAAATTTTCCGTAAGAAAAAAACCTTACAGTACAGTACTCAAAAGTTTATTTCGTTAAAGCATATCTACTAACTTGATTCGACACCTAATTTGCAATGTCAGTTACTAAAGATACGTAAAAACGTTACTCGCTTTTCTTAAAATCCGAATGCCGATTTTTACATAATGTTTCATAGAATATTGTTAAAAATAATAATAATCAACACTACCAGATACTTTGCATCGGCGGTAACTTCTGCCAGTTCGCAAAGAAAAGAATGTTAATTTTACTTATAGTCTGAGTCTTCATTTTTTCTGAATATACTTAGAAAACTCAATATTTCTTGTGAGCAGCTTGACCAGTTATAGGAGCCAAACATGCCCAAGCACAATTGAACAGCCGATGTGGATACAAGCGCAAACGCGATAATTTAAATGACTTTAAACACAGCGACATTTTAATAATGTTTGACACCTACAATTGGTCTAGATCAGTGTTTCCCAACTTTTTTTCCTCGCGAACCAAAAGAAAGGTCCGAAAATATTTGACGAACTCCCTATGTAGTCGTTAATGACAGGTAAAAAATAGCAATAAAATTTTATAGAAATTTGAAAAAGGTTGTTAAAGGTGTATGTTTGGAGCACGGCGTTGTACGGGTGCGAAACATGGACAGTGGGAGCGGCGGAAAAGAAAAGGTTAGAAGCGTTCGAAANCTTATTAGCTTCACAGTTTTAGAAATGGTGATTTTTTGGTTTTCTTTCAGGTTGTAAAAATGTTTATATTCATAGTTCTTACGTTTGGGGTGTGTTGGTTTCCATACCATGCCTATTTCATTTACACCCATTTCGATAAAAAAATTGTGTACAGCAAATACGTCCAGCACATATATTTGGGATTTTACTGGTTCGCAATGGCGAATGCTATGATAAATCCATTAATCTATTACTGGATGAATGCAAGGTAGTTCTATATTTAACACAAATAGAGAATGCTTGTTGTTAACCAATAATCCTCAGTCCAATGCATCACCAATTGTTTTTATTAAATAGCAGACACAAATGTATCTTAGATAGGCTGAACTAGTGTGAAAATAATGTCGAAATCTCAAACAATTTCTTTTTGTTGCAGATATTTGGCAATTGTTCATCCGCTTCGACATAAAATGTCTAAAACATCATCATTAATAACGATTGGTTTCGTATGGTGTGCTAGTATGGCGCTCGCATTTCCATGCCTACTTTATTCATCGACCATAACCTATAGGTAAGTTTTTTTAAAACCAAAATATTGGTCCAATTTGTAGAAATAGCAGTCTGTGGTTCTTTCTGCTTTAAATAGCATTTCAAGTACGTGTTTCTTACGTAAAATTACTTTAAATTGTCGTTTTATTAGCATCAGTGAATTCTTTTTTAGGATATAAAAACAACGCGTAGGTATATGAAATTCAGGAAAAGAAATTCTATAATATTGCTTAGACAGTAGGTAATAAATAATATGAAACATGGTTCTAATGATAGTATGGGGCTAATTACTTCCTACTTTTTTAAAAAATTGGGTAGTTAACGTTTTTAATTTACACAACATTTATCTGACACATGTGATATAAGACATGCTCTGAATGAGTCTCGCTACATAACAAAAGACCAAGAGATAACAACCGGCGAATTTGCTAAAATTGGATTTAATCTACGTAAGCTCCACTAGTTTAGCTTATTAGTAAAGTTTTGCAGATCTATAGTTTTCCTCATTGTTTTGAGATGTCAACAAACGATTTCAATTANAACCTTATACTGTGCTACCGTATTTTTTCAATTTTGAGGTTTAATTTACAGTTCCTTGTTTGATAACATGTTTTATACGCACAACAAATTTAAACGACTAAGTTTATTGCGGAAAGTTTGTGAATGTTACTCCTATATGTAGGTACATATTTTCGAGCTCTAGTTCACTTTTATAACTCAATTTGCATCATCTACGATAATATTTGAAAAGTGTCGTCGGTTCAAATTTAAATTACGTTCCACCGCGATGTAGATAAATATTAAAAGTTCTTCCAACATTAACGCATTATCAACGGTTACATGGGGATATGGCTTTTAGATTGCATGACTAACTCTTTAATAGCGGAATTACCTTTTTTAACCCATAAATTCTGACGATCCTACAGCCTGCAGTATAATGTCGCTTGTAAACTTTGTCCATGTAGTTGCGTATATAGTCATGTGTAATTGTATGCCATAATATGCAAATTTCTTTTGTAAAGGTTCAGGCAATACTTCAAAACAGCGATATGCAGTTGGAAATACATTCTGAAAAGAAACACGTTCAGAAGTGGCTCGGACTCGCCACCATTCATAGGAAAAAACGAAGTTTACCTATTCAGAGCCGGTAAGTTTGTAGATGTTGGCCTTTTAGACACGAAATATAGTGAATTCTTGGGACAATTACAATGCTTAAGAATATTTTCTTCTTCAAATTCATCATTTGCAACATTTGCAAAAATTTTTGCATCATCACAGGATCACAAAATTTGTATATTTTTCTAAAATTAGCTCGTATCTTTGAGTGAAATTTTGAAAATGCCTATTTCTTAACCGCCAAAAAAAGTCTTGATTTTATCCTGTCTGCATGACGAAAACGTAAGTGTATCAACGTTTTTCTTACACCTACATTTTCTCCGTGTTTCAAATTTCACATTCGTATATGATATCCATATCCCAAGTGTTTTTGGTTATAAGTCTTTCCAGATGTAATTTTAGTCGCGCGAAATGAACCGCAGAAAAAATGGCTTTCAATTTCAGTTCTCTGAAGCGACGGCATCAATAATTCATCTGTGTGTTTTTGTCATTTACTGTTTTGCTTTTTAAAGTAGAAAAAAAAAACTAAGTAACAAGGGTTTTACAGAAACAGAGTTCTAAGCCGAAAGCAACCCAAAGTATGGTTGGAACGATCAAGATTGGCAAGTCTACAATAAATTATCTGTGAGATTAGACTTATCTTCCTTCTTGTTTCCACTTGGGACTGTAGTCATTTGCTGCATTTGGAACACGTTATTGTTAAGTTAGGAAATGCTTCATGAGTAGTGCAAACAAACTGAGATGATAGTAGAATGAAGATTCGGGCTATAGGGTCGTGATCTAAGTGAACTATTCTATCCAGACGTTTCGTCAGCTACTGAGGCTGACATCCTCAGTGGTAGTGCTGCGTTGACAACGTGAACGTAGATTATATCTCGAAGTTTCGACAGCGACTGGGTCGACCCAGCACTACCACTGAGGATGTCAGCCGCAGTAGCTGACGAAACGTCTGGACAGACTAGTTCACTTAGACCACGGCCCTATAGCCCGAACCTTCATTCTACTATGGATTCCCGCCGCGAAAGCCTTTGTTCTTAAACTGAGATGAGATAACCGAATAATAGTAAGCGGTACAGCGGTTAGAGTTTGTTTAGGTACGCAAATGTCAGGGTCAGCTTTATAATTGCCTGGCTGAAATTACATCTTTCCGAATTCCTGAGAATGTTGAACTTTCTTTAAAGTCCGATGCTGGCAACATTCTCAAATTCTGTTTGTCTTCATCTCTTTCTGTTACACATCAACTGGTGTAATGTTATTCTTTCATCTTTATTAGTGTCCGCTGCAATTCCTACCTGGCATCTCTTTTCTATGTTTACGATATTCCCTATACCTAACGCCTGTCATGACTAAAAGTAGGCGTTCTCTAGGCAACCGCTCTAGTTTAGTTAGTAAGTTGAAAAAAGGAAATAAATGCGACAGTTTTATAGCGGACTACGCCAAATTTGAACGTCCCAACTATATTAGATACAATTCTTTTCAGTTGTTGTACTTTGCGTANGAACAATACGGATTGAAATGCACCCATACAATTCAGATGCTCCTCGCACTTAGGTCTTTACCTCTCAACGCCTCGGTACTACAAACAATCTCTTCTTTCTTATCAGTTACTAATTCTGTTGAAAGAGTAGTCCATCCCAATCTCCGATATCTAAGTCAAAGCTGGAGAGACTGTCTTAGTCTTGATTTTGCTTATTCGGTCTTGCTGTTGCTCAAATACTTCTGGTCTTGTTCTTGATCTTGGTCTTGCGTGTTAAGTCTTGGTCTTGTTCATTTAATCTGATACTTACGTTTTTTTCAATACAGAAGGAAGGTGAAATATTATTTGTGATGTATTACTATTCCGGTATTTTCCTAAATAATCCAAGAAAACCAAAAAAAAATTGAACCAGGGTCGGACTGTAACCTTCGAGACAGTTTGTGGGTAATTTCCATTTCTTTTTTATATTTTGTTGACACATTTATATTTGTAGGACAACATGACACAATGTTTTATAGAGCATTATCTTTATTACAACATTTATGCTTTCCCCGGGCAATATAATGGTCTCGTCGCTCAACATAAACTGAAACGCTACAAGTGACACTACGGTCGAGGGTAACTGTTGTAATCAAATTTTAAAACCGTTAGTAATATTGTGGGGGTTAATTTGTCGAGGGTGTATTGCCTGTTTACTATACAGGAATTAGGTTGAAAGTTGAGGGTTAAAGAGTCAACGCAGTTAAAAGGAGTGTAGAAAATTAAGGATATCCCTGCTTTTATAAAAAAAAAACAACTCTTTTTATTAAGAAGCTCCCAGTTGATCCAAACATATTTTTCTTGAATTTGTAAATTGAATGCCCAGGCCGTAAGAAGGATGAAACGTATATTATGATGCAATTAAGGATTTATGTACACCTTACACTTTCCTGGCACAACAATATGGTCAAAATAAAGTTTATGCGCTAATTGAGTGCCAATGTCTCAAATCAGAGTCTCCTAAAATGAATCTACTGTTTCTGTAACCCATGAGATTCTAAACTGCCTCTACTTTTGATTGATTGGTTTATACAGACTATGTCGATAACGTACAGGCGATCCTTCAATAATTTTACTGTAGTTGTAGACTCGAAATTAAGCAAAATCGGCGAGTGTATTCACAAACAGTTAAAATGTTTTATTTATTTATTCTAGTGTGCGACAAAAAGAAATTATTGCTTGTATCTTGGAATGGCCTGATGGACAGCCCAACGAATCAGACATGGATTTCGCGTAAGTTTATAAAACATATTCAAACCGTGTAAAATAACTTTACCGATAATTTTTAACTACTCTGTTTTCCAATATTCCAATGTTCAGAAAAACAAAGAATTTAACAACCGAAATGAATATTTTAACTTAATTGTTTCTTTTTGTTTTCCAATTAATGAATATTAATAGGTTTGTCTTACAAATATTCTGCTTAAACTTCCTCATTTCAAATTTAATTAACAGAAAATTTGCATTTTAGAACTTTGTTACCCTCAAGTTTGATTTTAAAAGGTACCTGCATGCTGACAAAATTGCTTTTGTTGTTTAATAAAATATTGCTTTCAGCCTGTGTTAATAAATAATAATTTACTTTGTGGGAAATAAAAACACCTAATTATATTAGGTGGAACATGTAATAAATAAAATAATTACGGCAGATTTTTTTGCCAGGTACCAAG
>NW_020438900.1:989684-994490 GCF_000699045.2 Agrilus planipennis
CAGGGGAAATGTGTAACCTAATGATAACCAAAAGTAAAATTTGAATTTCAGATGAATTTTTGTAGGCTTTTCAATACATTGAAGTGAATTAACTTTTACCGCTGCAGATAATCTCAAATTAATGAGGATAAATTGTTGCTACTGTTATACCTTCGTTGGGAATCGAAAGCGTGCCTTTGGCTTTACGTACCATTGCTCTACCACTAAGCTACGAGATACGACAGCAGCACTCTAATATATTCAAATTGACCCTACAAAAAAAAAACTGTATCCCTGTTGGACCTATTTTATTTTAATTAATAAAATTTACAGGGATCAGAATATCGCAAACAACTTGCAATGGAATAAGTATTGTTTTCTAATTGTTTCAACAATTAACTAATCCTTTAAAGTAGTTCTATTTTTATTTAATTAACAAACGTCTTATTAGCTTCACAGTTTTAGAAATGGTGATTTTTTGGTTTTCTTTCAGGTTGTAAAAATGTTTATATTCATAGTTCTTACGTTTGGGGTGTGTTGGTTTCCATACCATGCCTATTTCATTTACACCCATTTCGATAAAAAAATTGTATACAGCAAATACGTCCAGCACATATATTTGGGATTTTACTGGTTCGCAATGGCGAATGCTATGATAAATCCATTAATCTATTACTGGATGAATGCAAGGTAGTTCTATATTTAACACAAATAGAGAATGCTTGTTGTTAACCAATAATCCTCAGTCCAATGCATCACCAATTGTTTTTATTAAATAGCAGACACAAATGTTATGTTCAAAGCAACAAAATTTTTTCCAAGTTTTGGCGCCCCTGGCGATCATCCTCGATGCTGTTAAATTTCTTTAATAAAACTGACCACATATCAAAACAAATAGTTTAATGGGACCTCACGGTTATCTCGGTGGTGATGATTTTGACTGGCTTCATGCGTACTCTAGGCTGGCTGTAGAAATACGACACAGATAGTAAGCAGTTGCTCATTGAATACGGCGTTGCAGTGTCGTATTTCCCTGCGTCATCTTACCAGGGCCGGACTGACTCTTACCTGTACTTTCAAATGCATTTTTCTTGAAAACGGTGGACTTTCGGATTACCAACGATATACGTAATTTTCTTATTTTATAGTGCCTTATCACCCCATAAATTGACTTATTAACAAATCAAAAACCTTGGTGGTAATTTTAATTGAAATAAAAGCCTTATACTTTAGTAACGTATTTTTTTAATTTTCAGGTTTAATTTACAGTTCCTTGTTTGATAACATGTTTTATACGCACAACAAATTTAAACGACTAAGTTTATTGCGGAAAGTTTGTGAATGTTACTCCTATATGTAGGTACATATTTTCGAGCTCTAGCTCACTTTTATAACTCAATTTGCATCATCTACGATAATATTTGAAAAGTGTCGTCGGTTCAAATTTAAATTACGTTTCACCGCGATGTAGATAAACATTAAAAGTTCTTCCAACATTAACGCATTATCAACGGTTGCATGGGGATATGGCTTTTAGATTGCATGACTAACTCTTTAATAGCAGAATTACCTTTTTTATCCCGTAAATTCTGACGATCCTTTAGCTACTACAAGCCTGCAGTATAATGTCGCTTGTAAACTTTGTCCATGTAGTTGCGTATATAGTCATGTGTAATTGTATGCCATAATATGCAAATTTCTTTTGTAAAGGTTCAGGCAATACTTCAAAACAGCGATATGCAGTTGGAAATACATTCTGAAAAGAAACACGTTCAGAAGTGGCTCGGACTCGCCACCATTCATAGGAAAAAACGAAGTTTACCTATTCAGAGCCGGTAAGTTTGTAGATGTTGGCCTTTTAGACACGAAATATAGTGAATTCTTGGGACAATTACAATGCTTAAGAATATTTTCTTCTTCAAATTCATCATTTGCAACATTTGCAAAAATTTTTGCATCATCACAGGATCACAAAATTTGTATATTTTTCTAAAATTAGCTCATATCTTTGAGTGAAATTTTTTGAAAACGCCTATTTAATAACCGCCAAAAAAGTCTTGATTTTATCCTGTCTGCATGACGAAAACGTAAGTGTATCAACGTTTTTCTTACACCTACATTTTCTCCGTGTTTCAAATTTCACATTCGTATATGATATCCATATCCCAAGTGTTTTTGGTTATAAGTCTTTCCAGATGTAATTTTAGTCGCGCGAAATGAACCGCAGAAAAAATGGCTTTCAATTTCAGTTCTCTGAAGCGACGGCATCAATAATTCATCTGTGTGTTTTTGTCATTTACTGTTTTGCTTTTTAAAGTAGAAAAAAAAAACTAAGTAACAAGGGTTTTACAGAAACAGAGTTCTAAGCCGAAAGCAACCCAAAGTATGGTTGGAACGATCAAGATTGGCAAGTCTACAATAAATTATCTGTGAGATTAGACTTATCTTCCTTCTTGTTTCCACTTGGGACTGTAGTCATTTGCTGCATTTGGAACACGTTATTGTTAAGTTAGGAAATGCTTCATGAGTAGTGCAAACAAACTGAGATGATAGTAGAATGAAGATTCGGGCTATAGGGTCGTGATCTAAGTGAACTATTCTATCCAGACGTTTCGTCAGCTACTGAGGCTGACATCCTCAGTGGTAGTGCTGCGTTGACAACGTGAACGTAGATTATATCTGGGAGGCNGTTGATGCCCTAAATACGTGCGAAAGTACATCGATGACCACATAAAATTAATTTTTCTGTCCCTCGGGAACAGTATTCTTTGTCTGGATAAAAGGTACCCCATGTCCTTTACTGTACCCCTGATAATGTATGTATAAAATTTTATGAGTTAATAATATTAGTTCTAGGATTTGTGCCAAAATCTGTTGTGGATTTTCATGTTTAATGAAAATCAATCGAAAGAGAGCTTGGGTCGAACCGGGAGTGCATCTGAATAGGATTTTGTTTTTTTTTTTTTTTATTTTCAGGATATTGTTAGACTCAAAAGGACCGTAGAAAACATTATTTTTCTCATACTAAATCACGTTATTTTTCTATTTACAGAAACGCATTAAATTGCCATTTTTATATGAGTAGGTACTTCAAAAATGTTAGATATTTAACTAAAATCTTCTTGTATGAACATTGTATACTTTATAACTTATAATTTACATGTATTTCTTCAAATTATTATATGCCACAAATAAGCCCAATGAAAAGGAAGTTGACGTATAAAAACAGCTCATCCGTTCGAGAAAAAAAAGTCGTTTAGATAAGGTTGTACTTATAAAAACTATCTTAATGTCCTTCGCTTGGAGGAATAATAATACGATTTATTCTTACGTTAAAATCAGTCGAGGTTTAAACGTTTAAAGCACGGGTAGTTACAGCGTCAGGTGAATTAGCTTATTCGGTGTTTTGTTTTGTCGTATTTTAGCAAAAATGTGTCCCTATTGTTGTTTTACAGCAATCATCAACACGGATAGCATATTTAAGGTATGTAATAATAATAGGAACAACAATTTGATTTTTTATTCTATTGTTCAATATAATTTAACGTTCTGTATCCTTTGTTCTTTCTTAATATTATAACAAATATAAGATATGCATGTTACGTATTATTGTAATATTTAATAGAATATGCACAAGTTTTTATGAAGTAAATATTTGATGTTGTACATACGAATTTGCTGTAAATTACTACCTTGTTCTCTACAAAATATTGCAACTGTTGCTGAAAGCTATATGAAAATCAGTAGAGAAATACGTTCAAAGATTAACTCATTGCAAGATTTTGATACTTCGAACCTCTTATTGTAAATATTTTTTATTTAGGTAATTCTTAAAGTATTTTTTGTAAGCGATCATTAGGCTGCATCAATTTTTCAAAAATACTTTCTTTTATTGACAAGAATCGTTATGACAGTAATGTTAGTAAGTATGTACTTTAAACGTATGCATAGTAACGAAATTTTCCGTAAGAAAAAACCTTACAGTACAGTACTCAGAAGTTTTGTTCGTTAAACCATATCTGCTAACTTGACCAGGCAAATAATTTGCAGATATCAGTTATTACAGATTCGTAATAACATTACTCGTTTTTCTTAAAAGTAATTTAACTTTAATTACTAATTTTTATTGCTAAATGCAAGCGAAATGTTTATTTACTCCTAAACGAATGCTAGTAAAAATGAAAATAGACAACAAAATTTTATCTCTTAAAAATGAAAACATTTTGTCGCAGTTTTCTGGTTCTTAATAGGTAAATAAATTTTAATTGCAGTCCGATAAGGAAGCACTTCTAAAAGAATTTTTGTATAAATGTTCCATGAAGCTTTATTGTGGTTCAAAGGTTTCGCCATTTAGGGTTGAGTTCCGAAAAGAGACACCGTACGATTGACTTCCAATTTTTACCACATACTTTGTTATGAATTCAGTGATTTTCGGCGACTCTAATTGGAAGGGGTTCTTTTTGTGAGAGCTTAGAACATGCCCAATAAATGTATTAGGTTTTCTAGGAATCCTTTTGTATGTTTGCTTAATGTAATATACGGGTACGGTAGGAAAAGGCAACACAATTAAATGTTGATATGGTTAGGTCCTTCCTTTTGTTTGCAGGAATATGGACTCAAGAGTAATTTACTGAAATAGAAAATTTTTCTCTTAAACGGGGGCTTCTAGTTCGGTCAGGGGCCAATCTAAGGAGGGGACAGTCAGGTAATGCCCTGAAAAGTGGTTCTCTAAATAATATGATATTTTTTAGTATTTAGGAATTGTATAGATTTCCTAGGAATTATATACAATGACGGATTTCATACATTTCCGGTAACATATATGTC
>NW_020438900.1:994702-995911 GCF_000699045.2 Agrilus planipennis
TGATATTTATTTCCAATTGTACTGAAAAAAAAATATTACATAAAAGGGAAAACTACTGCAATGATTTTAAATATAAAGCAGAACATGATACTAATCACATTGATAAAATGTTTTAAATATAAATAAATATTTGTAATAAAAAGAGAACAGTATTTGATTACTTGAATAAGCGGAATAAATTTTAATGTATAAAATTGTTGATATAATTTGATATTGATGAAGTAATTTTGAAAAACAAATAAGGAAAAAAGAAATGAAAATATTGAAATTTATTATAGATTTCTTAACAAACAGGTAGCGAACAATCTGTTTTACAGTGGGTGTGTTCTTTAATTTTTGTGTTTTTTTTTGCTTTTGATTTTAATGGCGTTTTAAAAAATCCGCCATTACAATATTCGCGAACCACCGGTTGGGAATCACTGGTCTAGATACTTACAAAAAGTATTGATGTAAGTTTCCTAAGTAACTTATTTTGAAGTGAAAACTCAGACTATAAGTAAAATTACGATTTTTTTGTGAACTGGCAAAAATTACCACCGATGGGGGGAAGTATTTAGCAGTGTTGATAATTAATTTTTAACATTATTCTATAAAACATTAACATAAAAATCAGTACTCATATTTTAAGAAAAATAATTAATGTTTTCACGTAACTTTAGCACCTGATATCTGCAAATTGACCGTCGGCTCAGATAAGCGATTCTTGCTCAGAAAATAAGTAATTTCTAGTGGCTCTGGGATCTTGCAGTTTAAGAAAATCTGATTAATTAATAATTTAAAAGTCATAAAATTGTTGGTTTTTAACAGTTAATCCTAGGCATCAATTCATTAATCCAACCAGGCGTATGGTGTCTCTAAAACATTTTCGTCCGTACTTCGGTGTCTTATTTTGTAAAACAATTTAACGTTTTTGTTGTTTTTGTGCTGTCTAAAATTGTCTGATGTCTTCAGCCGTTTCCCTGTCTTTTGTTTTCCCTTAACGTGCGTCAGTTTGTTAGATCCTCTTTTGTTAATATCTTCTCTTTTTAATTTTTGTTCTGGCGGTGTCTCTTCTGTGTGAGGATGTACGAATTTATGAACTGCTCCCAACTGAAAATTAAAAATAAAATTTTTAATAAACAGTCAAAATGCCTACAATAAATATGCAAATATCAGAAATGCGTATTATTTGAAATATTTATTCTACTTAAAATGTTTCTATTTAGGGAA
>NW_020438900.1:996574-1018968 GCF_000699045.2 Agrilus planipennis
TCAGTTTCATTAAATTTTTTTGTGACATATTTGACCTGATATAAACCCAAATTTATCATACTTAATATTATATAAAGGGATAAATAGCAAGGGTGGCTGGACTTGCATTTAATTAATGATTTAATTCTGTATAAAAGTCCTTTATAATTTTTCCATTGTAAACTAATAAATATCTACATCAAATTACGTAAATTTAATCGCTTCTGAGAGATAGGCGTCTAATTAAATTCAATTTGAGTAAAAATTGTATTTTTCTTGATGTGTTTATATATGTTTTTATTTTTCATTTAATTTAATTTTCTACAAATATGTATCAAGGAAAATAACAATTTTTTTCTCAGAAACTATTATATTGGCTTAATTTTGTATAAGGGCAAAAAATTAATCACTGTACTTTAACTAACTTTGGCGAGCTTGAAATGTCGACTCAAAACTTTTTCTCTTTACACAAATTTACAATTTTTTTTATCGTGATTAAAAACAATACATATATTAGTGAAAAAACTGCAAAACAGAGCATTTTCGACACACCCAACTAGATATACCTGAGTATGTTTAATTCCATGTTCTGTTAAATCAGCTCCAATTAATTCCTCGTCTTTATCCATTCGAATTTTTATCATGAGATTGATGAACCATAATAAAAAGACAGATGTCGTAAACGCCCACAAACTTAAGCAAAGAACGCTCAAACATTGCACGCCAAGAAGGTGCCAACTTCCACCTAATAAAGAGATTAAAAAATTATTATGTGGTGTTAAATTGAATTAGTATTAAAGTCACTTTTGAGCAAACCGCTTCGTCCGTTTGTAGTGGTGAGAGGATAAGGGTTGTCAGCAAATATTCCCACCGCTATCACGCCTAAATAGTTTTGTTTAAGAAGTACATAACCAATGTATATAATTTATTCTAATACCTACCCCACATCCCTCCTACGCCGTGTACAGAACTAGCTCCCACGGGATCATCTACTCCAAACTGTTGTAGAAAACGTGCATTTTTATCAAATTCCTTTTGAGTTTATAAACATGTATTTACCTTATCAAATAACGGCATAGAAAAACAAACCAATAAGCTTCCAATTGCACCAATACAAAGTGCTTCCCATGCTGGAAATATCTCACAATCAATATAGTACGTAGGGCCTTGATTTGTTAAGGTTTGTGGAAAACGTTTAAAAAAATGATTTATTATAAAAATTAGAAGAATAAGACCTATTTTCGATTTCTAGGAAGTGAGATAACTCAACTATAAGATAGGGTGAAGTCGCTTTAAAGTAAAGTGTGCTTGCAAACGTTTAATATTGTATATAAAAAAATATATGAGTGCTGTCAGCACAGAAAAAAGTTGTATTACATAAATGAAAGTTAGTATCAGCAATTTCTTATGCTGAAGTGTACAATGTGTTGCATACCTATTTACAAAACAATTCCTTTAAATTTTAATCATTGATTACTATACATCTATTAAAAAAACCATAATGGCCTACATCAGTAACAATGCGACAACAATTGAAAAAGAATGATGGCCGACAACTGCAACAATTAGAAAAGAATGATGGCCGACACTACGTCATAGTAGAGCAATAAAAATGGCCGGGGGCAGGGGGAAGAACTAGTATGAAATTAATATTAATTATGAGAAACTTATTGTACACATATCTTAATTTTAAGGAAAAAAGCAAATGCTTTTGTAATTCACCTTGATAAAGAAAACAGCCGGCGGTTATAGAAACTAATGAACCCAAAATTCCATTTATTACATCAAGAGGGTCGGTGTTACCTTTTAATCGTATTATAGAGTAAATTAGGCTCGTACAGCCGCCCCCAAACGATGCCATTATCGTCATCACTGCCGCCCTTGCTGCGTAACTATATTTTTCACCAGTGAACTGTAAATAATGCCCTTAATTTCATACAAAATTAATTGACTAATTGTAACTTAATTAAGTAGATGATTGTTTCGATACTTCTCTTACCCCGTACGTGCTCCCTGAATTAAACGCAAGCCAACCCCACCAAAGTACGAACAACCCTAAAACAGCGTTGACGGGGGTTCCCATGGGTAATGGGCTATTTCCACTGGTATAGCGATTTGTTCTTGGCCCTAACATCAAAGCGCTCGCGTATGCTGAAAATCCGCCTACAACGAGCAATTCATATCACGTAATTTTAATTTGAAACAATAATTATTCTTTTGTTTTCTAATTAAATTTTGAAATAGGTACTTTTTATTATAATATCATTATAATTCATTTACCGACTAAGTGGACAGGTCCCGATCCAGCAATATCTACTGCCCCCATTCTTTTTAGAAACCCGTGATCGCCCCAAACCCATCCTGCAGGAATGCAGTAAACGATCGTGTTCAAAAAACTGTACAAACAGTAGGCCTTGAAATTGCACCTTAAATGTAATTGAAAAAATGTATTTCGTTTTATCAAGACATGATGCTAATGTTGAATACGGTAATAATCGGTGCAATTGCGTCGAAATCAATAAATAGTGTTATAGGATTAATTATTTAGTATCTCTTGAATAATTATTAATTAAAATAACAACGAAATACTATTTAAACAATTATAGGTATTTACAAAATATTTACACAAAAAAAAGAGTTCTTTCGCCACAATTATTATTATTCAGAGATTAGATGTTACTGATTATTGAACGAATGACTATCATAAAAAATACAACCTTTCGGCCATCGCTCCGCTAACAATGGTTGTGGCAGTAGTTGCAAAAGACATTTGAAACAAAAAAGCGGTATAGATTGATCCTTTTAATGGATCGGTAATTAAAGGGTCTATAAAAAAGTCTCCGAACGCCATAAATGGAGTGTTATAGTCGCTTCTTCCAAATGAAAAAGCATAGCCAAAAACCCAGTACGTAAATCCTTAAAAATTAAAAAAAAATCAATCTAACGCTAGAACGCAATAATATAAGTACCAAATTAACACTATTTGTTCGTTATTACTAATCTCTTAATTAATATCTTTATTTCTCCCTAATGCATATCAGCGACATAATTTCAGATTCAGATAAAAATCAGTTTTTAATCAACGTTTCGCTCATCGGATTAGGACTTTCTCAAGGTCTGCGTATTCATAATTATGATAATTATATCATGCTAGAATCATTTATTTATTTTACTTGCAAATTTTTAATTATTTTAAAAATTTCACTGGACATATTATGTAGTAAGTGAAAATTATACAGGGTGGCCACTGTTACAGTGCATATCATTGGGATATACGAACACGTAAGAGATACAGCATGGATTAAATTAGAAATTATAAAACTTTTTATATTTACATTATCGACATTGGGCATTCTAATTAAATTATCAAAAAGTTTTCAGGTCTACTCAAAATCTTATTTTTCCAATGTTCACTTTTGATTTTCTTATGAACACCATATTGGATTTTTATGCCAGTAAATACGGTAAAAAGATATGATTTCATTGATGTATCACACATTGAATTTAATTCGACTATTGGTATTACTGTTACAATTCAATCCTTTATGAAATTTCTACTTTCCATTACATCTAATACAATTCTAAAAATGTTAGCAAAATAATAATTCTAGCATGATGCCAATTATTACAATTATTAGTATGCAAACATTGAGGAAGCCTGAACCGAAGGGCGAAACGTTGGTTGATTGAAAATAGGGATTCATTTTTACCAAAATCGATTTCTGATAATTTATTTTATCAGTTTTTTTTTTTTATAATAATTAAGGTATTACTAAATGTGGTGTTAGCAATTAACAGATTTGTACCTCCCAAAACGATGTCTACCACATTTTTCATCATTATATTAACTTCGTTTTTGGTTGACACACACCCTGATTCCAGCATTCCAAATCCTTAAAAACAACAGTAATTTATCTTGATTATTTCTTTGATATTCCATAATTACGAATTTTCTTATTTTTTTGAGATACTCAAACAGTTTATTTTTATTATATTATAATGATACAAATGTACCTGCCTGTTTGCATAGTAAATATCATGAACGAACTAGTTATGATCCAACTAACATCTTCTATGTCTAAATCATATAACCATAACGTGGCTGTAGAATTAGTACAATTTACATATGGATCATCCATTTCTGTTTGAAAACTATGTTGAACTAAAGCTAATGTATCATTCCAACGATTTATACGAGTCTAAAGCAGGTAAACATCTGAATTGTTAATCTGAAAATTACCCTTTGGTCGTAGATGATCGCAATTTGCAGTATCTAGTGATATAGGAAACAATTTGTTAGATTTCTGTAAAATATTTAAATAGCTATTTTCGAAAACTGTAGCAAGTGCTACCCTTATAATGTTGTAAATGAATGATTTTTATATTTTCTGGTAGTTTACTTCAATTACGTCAAATTTCATTATTCTACTTGTAGTAAGGGGATTTACCCTCATCATCATAAGGTCGTCAGCCCCAAGGCTGGTTGGGCACGCACCTCCACTCTTTCCTATCTCGAGCTAATCTTCGCATTTCACTAAAACTAGAATTATCGACATCTACCGCTCCTAACTCCCGTTTCTGCCTCTAATATCTCTCTGACTAGACCTTCATGCCTGAGACTTACCTATCGTACCTATTCCTTATTGACTTCCAAGTACTCTATAGATAATTTAGTTGAGATAGTTAGCAAAATTATAAGTTTGTTATTTCAAAAATTGACTGAATCCTAATTTTAATATGTTTTTGGAAAGGGTTACATAAGCTTAAGACATAGAAGGAAACAGCTTTTATGAAAGCAGTTTTTGCCACTAAAATCAGAATAATAAAACGTAGGACTTTATATTTTTTATTAGATTACAGTTTGTGCTTGAAGTTTCCAATAAATTAATCGCTTATTATTATTATACACATTAAGAGAAATAATTAGGTGGAGACAGTTGTCCTTTTGGCTCTCAGTTGCAAACTTTTCCGTTTTACTTCCAAAATCTTTTTCCTTTTCTTTAGAGATCTCAGTCTTAAGTTCTGTGGCTTTTGGGGACATTCTTTGGCAGTTGCGGGACTACTGAAACCATTTTTTTCTTCTAACAATTCTTCTACATTCAAATTTCGAATAATAGTTTGCTCACATCCGTCTTCCAATAAATCTTTTTTATCGGGAGATTTATTATTATAATTATTACAACTACTCAAATTTAATAACTTGTCGTTATCATCGATGATTGTTTTGCCGTCAGTTTTTGGTAATTCTTTATCGTAGTTATTGTTTTTTGGAGGTTCTTTATTTGGGATCAGCAACTTGCTGTCAAAAGGTATGGGAATAGGCAAAGGAACTGGGACGAAAATGGGATAAGGGACCAAAACTGTTACCGGAGGAAGTGTAGTACTCCTTGGGATGATCGATGTTTGTGACTTATTGTCGAAGGTTTCGGAAATTTTGTCATAAAACAGTTTAGAATTAGTAGATTGATGAGGTGGTTGGGTTTCTTCCAAATTGTTGGTGCTTTTGTGTATATATGGTTGCTTGATTCTGAGATCTTGGGGACAGTCGTTCCATAAACTTTTACTGTCTGGTGATGTAGTACAGGAATTATCTGGAAGTGTACGTTTCCTTTTCTTTTTCTGCGTAGTGGCACTCTTCTGTCTCTTACTACTACTATGAAAAGTACCGTTTTCCGTTTTTTGCTCTATCAATTTCGAAGGATGAACTAATGAGATCAGTGGGAGGGGGGATGTTTGAACGTCGTCCTTTGTGATCCACGGCGGCGGAGATGCAGATAGGGCGTCGTCTTGCCTGCTGTCTCTCAGCCATAAATCTGGCGTAATGAGAACTCCTGAAGACTTCGCATTTTCTGGAACGTGAGGGTGCATTTTTAAGTGTGCCTTCGTTTCTCGACAGAATATATGCATTTTGTATTGGTTGAGACATTTGTCGGAGCAAAATTGAAGCTGAGAGGCACCATCCTGAAAAAACACAACCGTTACTGAATAACTTTCGAATACATTTCGGTTGATGTATAATTTTATTTATTTCTAATTCCCTGAAAGTGCTGCTGAAGAACAAAATTTAAATTAGTTTTATTTTTTAATATTCATAACACAGGTCTGCGAAATTTCGTTTTGAATAGTTTTTTTTCTTAAATTGTTAATATTTGTCGCAATTGTCTTATAAGTAATAGAAAACGATAATTATATGGTATATACCACGTCAGATTAATCCATAAATGCTCAGAGAACCATTTTAACCCTTGCCACGTTATTTGTGTGACGAAAAAGTATTCGATAACTAGTGTTTCTATGTTTTTAACGATGCTCTTTTCGATGGTGTTGGTTAAAAATACCTTCGACAATATTAAAGCATGGAAAGATCGAAAATAGGTAAAAAAAAACGTGATTTTTGAATTGACTTTTTTCTTACTCTTAAAAAGTAATTTTTTGTGTCCTTACGATTTTTTTATATGCTTAAAACCTATATAGATCATAACCTAGGTATATAAACATGAAATAATCACCGTTGGTCAAGCTGAAATGCCTTTACAAACTGTTTGATCAAACCAAGTTTAATGTAAAGTGGTGGAAGCAATACTTTCTTCTTTCAAACTTGTATTGATGACATTTTTCGCTCCGACTTCCAATTGCATTCTAATTTGGACATAAAAATACCGAATAATTATGATTTTGATTTACCATAAGTCCACTGTAACACATAACCGGCATATTTATCGTAACCCAGTGTTTATCTTGGTGACACAACTATTGTATATTGTCCGCAAATGTAAAAAAATACATTTGAATTGTTTTTACAACTTCGAGAAGCTATAGTTAATCTTTTATTACACGTTAATATTATATCTCTCAATAGTGGCGCGCTATAAACTATTTTTTTTTTCAGGCGGTGTAAACGACGATAGTTACCTTCAGACTATCTATAAAAAAAATGTGACGTGATACGTTAAAACAAAGTTTATATTTGCAAAATATAGACCAACATTTATATGCTTAAGATAAATTTATACAAAAAACTTTTTTATCGCAGACCTGTGAATTAGAAGACAGTGATTGATACAATATCGATTTTTAAATCTAAAATCGCGCAATTCTTTTACTAGTAGCTGCAATTATTTCAAATCGTTGACTTCATGTCGAAAATTCATTTAATTAAAATGAAACATAAATTTTCATTACATTAGAAACGTGCGAAATGTGATGTTTATTTAATGTGTTCGATTACCTGAAAGTCGACATACGATATGGTATGTCTGACATGCCTGCACCAATCGCAGGTCTTATTCTTTTTAAAATTCGCCCTTCTCGATTGCGAAAAACAAAGTTCGGAGCAAAACACAGCACCCGCTGACGAAATAGCTTTATTATCGTCAACCACATGACTACACCAGTCGCAACTTCCTACAACAGATTAAAAAATTAATTGATACTTTCATTAAAAATAACAGACAGAAACAGGCATTTTAATTAAAAAAAGTTTGTGACATTCGCAAATTTTGTTTGAAATATTTATTTATTGTTATGTAGATACTTTTTTAAAGTAGTCGGCTCGAAATTTCATTTACAGTGAAAGTTAAAGCGTTTTCATTGACATCATTATGGTCGTCAGTCCTAAGACTGCTCGGACACGCACCACCACTCTTTCCTATCCTGAGCTAACCTTCCCATTTACCTAAAACTGCAACATCCCACATCCTTAACTATTTATGAACTCTAATCCAATCTAAGTCTAACTCTACTCCTCTTAATTGCTGTTTCCGCTTCTAATATGTCTCTAACTAGTCCTTCGTTCCTGAGAAGGTGTCCTACCTCTTTATCTGGCTTATTTCTTATTGACTTCCAGGATGTTCTCCTATTCATTCTAATACCTCTTTGCACCCCTACAGCGCTGCACTCCAAATATACACCTTCAAATTTCGTTAATTACTACATAAGTTTTATTTCGTTTTGATTTTACTTTTCACATCTCGACCGGAGTACCTTAACATCAATTGCAATTTCACTTTACAATATCCAAATAGACTAAATGTCTTTACAACCTTTTGTTATGAAGATAACGTTTCATTCTTAGTGGTAGATAAAGCCTTTAAGAATCAGACTACTCTTTCAGCTTTTGTTTTCAATAGTTTATTATGCATTATCATACTCTTTTAAATCATTCATCGGTCAACCAATCCTCCAACTGCGACACACAGTCCGAAAATCTTGGAAAATACGTATACGTGTAGATGTATTACAATTAGATCAAACTATCGACTTGCGCACGCATTGTCTAATATTACACGCGTTCCAAAAATAACATTCGTATCATCTTACAGGCCAAAACGGTGTCCAAGAAAAAAAAATCTGTAGACGCCTTGTCTTCAATTCCATATTTTACTCTCACGTACTACGCCAAAATATACGCAAAAAGCTAACCTGCATCGTTTAACAGCAATCCAATATTCACATACTGAATGACAGACACATTAAACACAATTTGAAACCTTTCGTACAATATTATGCCAACTCACTACCGATTAATTGTGTTTATTATTGTTGGAAGCAGAAACATTCTGTCCTCGTACTGAAGAAGTCAAATTTTAGCGAAACAACCGTCAGTTTCATTTGATTCAGCTTTTAATTAAGTTAACTCCAAATTAACACTTCGAAACACAACGTTTGAGTTACAGAATCGCAATTGACCACACTGTGCCTTCATCAAGCGGTGGTCAATAAATATTTTGTAACTTGACGTTGTTTTTCTATGTGAATTGAACTTTAATCGTTAAACATTTAAAAAGCATGAAAATTAGTTAGTGTTTACATTCTCTTTCGGTTTACCTAAATTTTTTTAAAATCATTTATTATTATCTGAAAAAATTTAGTACAGATATCCATTATTTGGATGAACTTTTATCTAAAAATTACCCTATCCCTATATGAACTACATGTACTAAAAAATGTTAAATGTAAAGAGCTCTTTTTACCGGAATATTTTGGAGAGTCTGGACCGGAACTGGTGCTACCATTTTGCGAACAATATGGGATCATTTTTGGTTTTCCTTTTCGTCTATTTTCATAACCGTACCATCCAAGTAATTCGTTCATTGTTGATTCAGCGTATTCCTGAAAACGTAATAATTACCATGTAATACTAATTAGTAACTTCAAGCAAAAAATAACAAGCTGTATGGTGTACTGGAATATCTGATAGGAATGAAGTTTCTTACGCTAATCCACAAATATTAATTGTAATTAATGGTCAAGTATTTTGGAAAAAGCGTGACAAACATCTAAAATGTGCATTCCGAAGATGCTATCTGGTCGCAATATTTCGAAATTGCAAATTTAGGACTGTCGTTTTTACCAACAGATTAGCTTCATACGCCTTTTAAAATGACTCTTATTGATACATTCACGAAAAAATATAATAATCTTTGCAAGATGTAAGTAATAGGGAGAATGATGTCCACTAACGCGTTCGATTTTTGACCAATAGTGGACAACACATCCGAATTTTAACCAGCGTTTCTAGACCTAAGGAAATTTTCCTAGACATAAAGAATTTGAAACTAGCTTACCGAAAAATGGATTTTTATCTAGTCTGTAACATAGTTTATGTTTTGTGCCAAATGAATTCATGTTGTTTAAAGGTTATTTGCTCTTAGAAATTTTCTTAAAAGTGCATTTTGGAACATATTTGCTATAGAGTTAAATATTTTGACACAATTCGAAAAACAGTTTCTGTTATTAGTAACTCCTCGCGTTTGTCATGTACAAAGCCCATTTACCCTATATATATATATATATACATTTATGTATTGTAAGTCCATATACATATGAATGCTCATAAAAGATATCCAATATATACACCCGATACTTAATAACTGATATCGTATGGCAGACACCCTGATCCATTTCCCTGCCTGCTTATATCTACAGGGTGGTTTAGCAGGAATGAAACAGTGTAAAACTGTAGATTCTATACACATATAAGAAAAAAATTGGTACTAATTGATGCTAATCTACGGCCTTAATTTAGCCGGTGTACGGTTAGGGTAATTTTGGAAGAGATCGTGCACCGGGTGAGTTGGAACATTTCAATTTTCAGGACAATAGTTGAGCTGTTAGTCAACAGCAGTAGTTCACATGTGTTACATCATAGGCTAAAGATTTTGGCGTTAAAGCGTATAAAGGGTAAGTTATGCACAAAAATAGGTTTGAGAGGACCTAAAAATAAATTGAGCCATGTAAACAAGTTGAAGTATTTCATATTTTTGTGGGTGTTTTAAGATTAAAGTTGTTGTAGGAATTGTTGAAGTTATAATAAGGTATTTAGCGAAAATTACATATGACGACTAGCCTGTAAAATTGGGAAAGATGGTACAGTAACTTTTCGGGAGATATAGTTTGTGTACCATGTCTCGTAGAATACAAAAGTATGCTACTTTATCATCCGTGTAGGAAGAGATAGTTATTCAGCAACTAGCATGCTAGGTTCAGGTAGATACGGGTAAAGTTCAAAAAGCAATTCAAGAAAATGGTACCCCAGGAACCATGTTAGACAAATTTAATGCCGTACCAGGCACATCTTCCACAGGTATTGAAAAGGCTAGGAAGCGTTTGAACATCATCGGAATACAATGATAAACGAAAAGGTGCTAGAGAATCAAAACATGCGAAAGCAAGACAGATGGTTATGAACCGAATGACGAAGATTAAACCAAAGAAGAAAATGAGAAAGGTAGTGAAGAAAGCGGTTGCAAATGAGTCAATAACGGATGACGATAATTTAGGACTCTACAGGAATCTAGTGATAGCCTTTCTGAAGATGACTTACCCTGCTTTCACACAGACGGTTTTCTAACGGCAACCGTGCCGTGCCGTGCCGTAATTTCATTTTGCTTTGCGTTCACACTGCACACGGTTTTTCACGGTTTAGTTTTGTTTTGATACATGACCAAAATGGACGAAAGAAAAAAACGCATGTTGTTACTAATGATATGGCATAATCGCAGAAAAACACAAAAAACAAGAAGATTTTGGATTCATCCACTACTTGAAAACAGACAATTGATGGGTGAACTTGTAACATTATTTCATGAGCTACGAGAGGATAGCTCCAAATTTTTTAATTATTTTCGAATGTCCATTAGGAGTTTCGATGAATTATGCGTAAAATTGCAAGATGATTTAAAAATTAGTAATAGTCATCAAAATTAATTGACAATGATTACGCTTTATTTAATATCAAGAGGGAAATAAAAAAAAATTGAGTATCAATCAGAAAACAATCTATCAGAAATAGAAAAAGGTTTTCCTTTCTGTTATGTAACGCTTTGATACCAAAAGAAATCAAATTATTAAAGTTTTCACTGTCTAGCTTATAAGAGATAAAAGAAGATTGTAATATATATCTGTACAAAACCTTGTTTCTTCAAAAATATCCGAGAAAATTTAAATGCTCATATTCAATATATCCTTTGTATTATCTTCCCCAATGATATATTATTAAGAAAGGAGGTAAATTTTTCTTAATTATATAATCTCTACCGATGCTTGGAGTAAGATTTTTACCTTGATAAAGACACTGTTCCAAATATTTTCACAGAGAATAATAATAATAATAGAAAGACAGATACAAAAGAATTCGAGTAGAAATATTTACAAAAGGGTGTAATATAATGTTTAGTCAAATATATGTTTTAAATTAAATATAGCGGTGTTATTATCCGCCACACTATATAATTTCTTCTGTTAACTGCACAATTCAGAGAGAAAAACGATCCTGAAAACAATTTTTGCCGTGTGAACACACGGCACGTGTGAATACTTCTATACACTTGCTTGTCTCACTGTTGCCGTGCACGGCTACGGCGCCGTGCCGTTGCAGTCCTCATGCCCTGCTGCGACGCAGCCGTGCACGGCTACGGCAACAAACCGTGCTGTGTGAAAGCTTGCATATAAACCAATGTATTACTATTATACACGGCACGGTTGCCGTGCACGGCCACGGCAAAAAACCGTCTGTGTGAAAGCAGGGTGAGTGCAGTGCCTCCAATGCGATGGTTTCATGTAGAACTGTTCAAAGTATGTCAGTTTTTATGACATATGCGGAAGGGGTTTATGTCGGAAAAATCATTAAATGTCAGGCTTTTTTAGTGAACCATATCTATTTTTTCAAGAATACGTTTATTTTTATGATATATTGATATAACAGTTTTATTCATGTTACTGTTTAAATGAAGAATATATTTTTTAGTGTGTTATCATTATTTCTGAAGTTATAGTAACTTGAAGTAAAATGTCCCAACTCACTCGGAATTACCCTAACACTACTTTATTTAAACAACTAGGCTTGTTCACTTATTTGTTTATGTTAATCGGTCCTTCTAGAACTTACTAAAACTATTACCTACTAAAGATTCTTAATTCTCACCTTCAGTAAATTCTGAATTTAAAGTCTGTAGAAGTACTTTCTTTCATTATAGAGAGTTTTGTTATCTATTTTACAAACGAATCTACTAATTAAAGAAAATTTAGTGTGTCTGGCTCAACACCCTACACTTATTTAACAATCAATATTTTTTTCATGAAATCACATAATTTTGACGTATAGAATGTGGTGCATTTGTCCAGTGTTCGCTCTTTATAAATCACCCAGTATAGTTCCATGCTCCATCCACCGCAGTTAGACTAGTCTCAAATATCAGCTCTGTGCTGCGCTATTAATAACATTTATAATTAAAATTCAGGATAATGCGAAATGAGCAACGGTTTTCTGGCAATGCGAGCCTCACTGATATTGTATCCGTAAAACATAATACTTTGTATACACGATACCTTCCACTTACACCCAGAAATCGATTCAACGACGGAAAGAACACCCATTAAAAAAAAGTATAGATTCTTATATGTATATATACATCATACAATCCTCCATTATTAGAAATTACAAATCATCTCTGCCACAATTGTATCAGAAAAATTACATTTTTATTTCCATGCACATTATGTAGCTATCAAATATTTTCGAAAACTTTTTCAATGTATGTAATGTTAAGTTCGGTGAGTTTCTTCTTTTTGTAATACTCCTACGTTTTAAAAAAATATGGCGGCCGGTCGCCATATTAAATTTTGTATCGCTGTAGAGTCCGGCGTACCGTGTAGATGTGTGTTTTAAAGATGAAGGTTTTCCAACATATTATAAATTAATGCGTTTCTTGTGATGACGTAGTGGAAATAATTACAAAGTAGCGAAAATGGCAACGGTACGATTTTTAATGATGAAATTTAAAACTGCTTAAATTGGAAAAAAAAAGAGAAAAGAAAATCAAATCATTAAGTATATATTTTACTAATGTGTGTAATCAAAACTTTTGTGAGATTAACGGTTTGTGACCTGTATTAACAAAATCCATTTTTCAAGAGTTTCTACCCATATATTGTGCTATTCCTCATTATTGCACGTTACCATGTAGAGACCATGAATGGTTTTCCCTTATCGGTGCCATATTGTTCTATTCCTTCCATTTGACAGATCCCAATATTCGTTGTTTATGTTTGTGTTACTTAACATTAGTGCGACTTTCCGAGTAACACATAATTATTATTATTAGTGCCATTTCGTCGTTTTACAAACCCACTGTATATTTAGCATCCGAACAATACCGTATACGACTTAATAGCTGGAAAAGCGGTTTCACTTACAAGAACGCAATTCGCTTTATGATTTTAACCACAGCTCATGTATTTTTTACAACCATACACACACATACCAACGTATGTATACCAACAGAGAAACTAAGGAATCATTGTACTGTAAAACAGATATATATACTTATACAGGGTGGAATTAAATGTACGTTAAAATTCAAGAAAAAATAAATACTAATTTCTAATCTAGACGTAGACGTTTCAAACTTTATTAAAAAAAAAAAAAAAACAAGACCATCCAAATATTGAAAAAATTAATTTACCTATTGAAGCAAAAAATGTCAAATTAGATTAAAATTTTAGGGTACGAAAAAGAATTGCAATTGGCTACTTTCTTTAAATCCTTATTTGGTCAACCGAAAAGTATTGACTGTTGCTTAAAATATTAGTAATAATCAATTTAACAATTTGTTACCCGCTGACTACCTATATGAAGCTAAAAAGACAAAATTATATTTCTTACAAATTAGTTGCAAAGTAGAACCTTTTAAGACTTATTCGGTCTTGATCATGGTCTTTTTCAAATATTTCTAGTTTTGGTCGTTCTGATATTGTCTTGGTCGTGGGTATTAAATCTTGGTCATGCTCATTTAATCTGATCTATTGACTTCAACAGAGTCCTCTGTTCTCCTATTCTATCTTATATCTCTTAATTTATTACCTTCTACACTAAACAATCGTTTTCGTATTTCTAAATTATCCGTTCGCGAGCATAGAAGTGACTTCTTTTTATTGAAGGCTGCGCTATCCTCTGCTTTATATCTCTAACGCAAAAATTACTTTTTAGCGAACAAAACAGAACAAGTTTCTTTTTTTTTCTGTATTTAATATTAAAATCTGNTTTCAGCCTGTCGCACTGTTCTCTTGAAGGACAACCCAGTTTGAAATGGATCAAGCAAAGGATAATTCGCCTGAAGAAATGGTAAGTCCTCTACTATTTGAAATATTTTCTTTTTAACTTTTGAATAGGGTTGTAAATTAATTTTCATAGTGTTGGTCTGTAGCGTCGCAAAGTGACATCTATTTCAAGTTTCAAATATTTCATGTCATTCATCATACTGTTACAAACTTTATTTTGGAAATTCAACTAAGGTTTTCCATGCACCAATGTATGCTCTTTCTGACTTTTAAAACGGATTTGAATAAAATAAAAAGGATTTGTCTTGTTCATTCGGTCTTGGTCTGACTAATATAAACACAGTCTTTTTTTACTCATTACTACATTTTATAATTATAATTTTTTTTTACGATCGACTTTGTGTCAAGGTTTGTCCACCCAGTATAAAGACTGTTTTAAGGATTTACAACAGTGCGTTATATCTGTATAATGTGTACATGTAATATAAATGTACCTATATGTATGTATTATATAGTGACGACGACGTTAGGAACGAAGCTAGCTGATGCTTGATAGGGATAGGTAGGTGTCTTGTTACCAGCCATCTGCGATCCGACACCGGGGATCAAATTGCCGATTCATGTTACTCGTTGTACCGAATTAAACCCGAGCTATATTACTCCGAATAAGAAGAAATATCATTCCACTTTGACTTTTTTTCTATTTTTTTTTTTAAACTTTTGCTCTAGTACTATATTCCTTTAATGCTTTCAGAATTAAAAAACAATGTTCCTCTTATGTAATAACAATTCTTCCTGTGTTAATTCTATGCCAAAAAAACACGCCGGTGTCAAATTTTTGGTCAAAATGTGTCGAACAAAACAAAAATGAATATTAATAATCAATTCAATTATTTGATTATTAATAAGCATTTGTAACAATTTATGGAATTTATACAAAAAATTGTTTATAGTAATTATCAAAAACAACAAAAAGTCAGTTAATAGTTAATATTAAAATCGTACTTTGTAAATGTTAATAGACAAACAGAAATCCTTTAAGTATTTTTTTGACTTGTTTTGATTCGGGTTAAAATATTTCTATAGTAGTTAGATAGGTGCTATACAACTGCGTATTTTATGAATGCAAACAGTAGCAAAACAGAAAAAAGTGTGACATACATTAATATCTTCATCACTATTTTCCACTTTAATCTCATATTTGTCGGTCAATCGGTTTCGATCACTATTAATATCCATTTATTTCCGAAGTATCGGATCGCGCAATTCCAATATGTCTATCACAACATTCAGACACAAAAACAAAAGAGTAGTTCGTGTGTGTATGTATTGATGTGTGTATTTATAATTCGTTGCTGATGCTAACGAATAGCAACCAGACACAAAATAACAATTAGAAACAAATGAACTTTAGCGCTTCGCACCACACAGGGCACTGTCACAACATGCAAGTATTTTTGTACTCTAGCAAAGTGAAATATGTTCCCGCCAGACCGATTTAAAATTAGCATGCGCGCATCGCAGTAGGCAATGCGCCGTTTACAACTTTGAGTTACAATCATTGTTAGTACATGTACAGTTAATCTTCAAATAATTGAGCTTTAGTAATTAAATATTCAAAAGAATATAAAACATTTATTCAATAAATGCAAAGCTTACTATGCTTAACTATAAAATATTCATTTGATTCAGCTTTTAATTAAGTTAACTCCAAATTAACACTTCGAAACACAACGTTTGAGTTACAGAATCGCAATTGACCACACTGTGCCTTCATCAAGCGGTGGTCAATAAATATTTTGTAACTTGACGTTGTTTTTCTATGTGAATTGAACTTTAATCGTTAAACATTTAAAAAGCATGAAAATTAGTTAGTGTTTACATTCTCTTTCGGTTTACCTAAATTTTTTTAAAATCATTTATTATTATCTGAAAAAATTTAGTACAGATATCCATTATTTGGATGAACTTTTATCTAAAAATTACCCTATCCCTATATGAACTACATGTACTAAAAAATGTTAAATGTAAAGAGCTCTTTTTACCGGAATATTTTGGAGAGTCTGGACCGGAACTGGTGCTACCATTTTGCGAACAATATGGGATCATTTTTGGTTTTCCTTTTCGTCTATTTTCATAACCGTACCATCCAAGTAATTCGTTCATTGTTGATTCAGCGTATTCCTGAAAACGTAATAATTACCATGTAATACTANCACAGTCTCTGTATGAGAGACTCGAACGATAAAATTGTTAATTCAGAGATTCGAGTCTCTCGCAGAGAGACTGAATGAATAAAACTGGAAAATTGAGAGACTGGAGTCTCTAGTAGAAAGACTGGGATCTCTGAAATATGTTGAACTTAGAAAATTTTAACCATGTCTATCGAGACACCACTTATTGAGAAATTCGAGTCTCGTTCAGAGACGCTAAACAGTTTTTTTGACAGTCTCTCTCAGCGACACCAGAATATTTATTTTTTATAGCATTTTTACATTTAGTAATATACATTTATTGAAGGACACGTCGTCTTAAATGACACATATAATATTTTTAAGCATCTATATTTTACCCCTTATTTTCCCTATCCCCCGGAAACAGTATTTTTTGTTCTTTTATGTGCCTCTGGCAATGTATGAACAAGGTTGAGTAGTGAAGGTGTGAAATTGACCACATAAACCTAATTTTTCTATCCCCCGGGAACTGTATTTTTTTTCTGGATAAAAGGTACCCTATGATATTTTCTGTACTTAGTTCTGTATGGCCCGACACAGTGCATTAAAAGTCGTGATTATAAATAGAACTAAATTCCCATTAAGTTGTTGTAAGAGAGATTATAGGGATTGTCCTAGGCACCATTTATTTATTAAAACTACTTATAAGAAGGAAATATTAATAGAGTTATTAAAAAAAATTAATGTAACACAGTAACAGTTTATTTCGTAAAAAAGATTTATATTCTTTTTCTACTAGTGATTTCAATATTGTTTCAGCCTGTCGCACTGTTCTCTTGAAGGACAACCCAGTTTGAAATGGATCAAGCAAAGGATAATTCGCCTGAAGAAATGGTAAGTCCTCTACTATTTGAAATATTTTCTTTTTAACTTTTGAATAGGGTTGTAAATTAATTTTCATAGTGTTGGTCTGTAGCGTCGCAAAGTGACATCTATTTCAAGTTTCAAATATTTCATGTCATTCATCATACTGTTACAAACTTTATTTTGGAAATTCAACTAAGGTTTTCCATGCACCAATGTATGCTCTTTCTGACTTTTAAAACGGATTTGAATAAAATAACCAAAAGGACTTACCACAATAACCTTAACAATTTAAAACCTGCAGTTACTGGGGTCAGTTCTTTTGCTTATTTTATTATTTTCATGCCGCAGTCTTCTTTTTTATATATTGAACGGATTTGAAATTACACATTAAATACACCAGCTACCGGGTCGCAAATTGCACATGTTGTTAGGAAACCGAAGGAACTTTAAATATTTAAGGCCATTTCTGCCACTGTTGCAAACTTTACCATGGAAATTCAATTAAGGCATTCTATGAAACAATATAATATTCAGTATGTTTCAAAATAGATTTCTAATTAAACCTTCAATAGACGAGCAAGGGCGTCGCAGAGTGAAGTAAATGTTTTCATCATATCGAAGAAAATTCAAATTTTCGCGGGCATTTTGGACGCTGTTTCATAATTTATTTTTAAAATTCAATCAAGTGTTCCATGCATCATGATATGGTGTTTCTGATATTTAAAAGGTATTAAAAATTAACCTTAAATAGATGAGAGAGAGCGTCGCAAAGTGACGTGTGTTTTTGAAATTCACCAATGCGTTCCATAAATCACATCAGATTTTTTCCGAAATTTACAACGGATTCAAAATTGAACTATAGACCAGATATGGCGTCGTAAAGTTTCGTGGATCTTTATCATATCGAAGAAAATATAAATATTCGCGAGCATGTTTGATGCTATTACAAGCTTAATTTTTAAAATTCAACTAGCGCTTTCTATGGAGCAAGGTATGCTCTTTCTGACTTTCAAAAGAAATTTGAAATTAAACGTTAAATAAACGAGCTAGGGCGACGTTTAGTAACGTACGTCTGGTTTTATGATATCCAACAAAATTTAAATTTTCGCGGGCATTTTTGACGTTGTTACANCAAATATTTCATGTCATTCATCATACTGTTACAAACTTTATTTTGGAAATTCAACTAAGGTTTTCCATGCACCAATGTATGCTCTTTCTGACTTTTAAAACGGATTTGAATAAAATAACCAAAAGGACTTACCACAATAACCTTAACAATTTAAAACCTGCAGTTACTGGGGTCAGTTCTTTTGCTTATTTTATTATTTTCATGCCGCAGTCTTCTTTTTTATATATTGAACGGATTTGAAATTACACATTAAATACACCAGCTACCGGGTCGCAAATTGCACATGTTGTTAGGAAACCGAAGGAACTTTAAATATTTAAGGCCATTTCTGCCACTGTTGCAAACTTTACCATGGAAATTCAATTAAGGCATTCTATGAAACAATATAATATTCAGTATGTTTCAAAATAGATTTCTAATTAAACCTTCAATAGACGAGCAAGGGCGTCGCAGAGTGAAGTAAATGTTTTCATCATATCGAAGAAAATTCAAATTTTCGCGGGCATTTTGGACGCTGTTTCATAATTTATTTTTAAAATTCAATCAAGTGTTCCATGCATCATGATATGGTGTTTCTGATATTTAAAAGGTATTAAAAATTAACCTTAAATAGATGAGAGAGAGCGTCGCAAAGTGACGTGTGTTTTTGAAATTCACCAATGCGTTCCATAAATCACATCAGATTTTTTCCGAAATTTACAACGGATTCAAAATTGAACTATAGACCAGATATGGCGTCGTAAAGTTTCGTGGATCTTTATCATATCGAAGAAAATATAAATATTCGCGAGCATGTTTGATGCTATTACAAGCTTAATTTTTAAAATTCAACTAGCGCTTTCTATGGAGCAAGGTATGCTCTTTCTGACTTTCAAAAGAAATTTGAAATTAAACGTTAAATAAACGAGCTAGGGCGACGTTTAGTAACGTACGTCTGGTTTTATGATATCCAACAAAATTTAAATTTTCGCGGGCATTTTTGACGTTGTTACAAAATTTATTTTGGCAATCCAATCAAGGTATTCCATGCATTAAGATGTGCTGTATCTGAATTTAAAGGCGGATTTAAAATTAAACATCAAATAGACGAAGGAGCGCTTTAACGCTCTGTGGAAGAAATAATTAAAATTCGAGTTCGTCGCTTGATCTAACGTTGAAGTCTCTCGGCTTTTCTTACTATAACTTCGAAAATAGAGTTCATCTCAAATTTTTTTTAGACAAAAGTTACTTTACCATTAAAAACCTAGCCTATGAAGTAATTTTTGGTACCTCAGAATAGCTCTTTAATGATATAAGGTTACTTAAATGCTTGTTATTTCAAGACTACACCTAGACACCTTTCATAAAGGTATTGACTCGTTGTGAAATAACTAAATGAAAATCTGCATATCTCTTTATGTTTATGAAAACATGAAATCATTGTTGAATTAGGAATTTCTAATTATAAATAAGCAAACAAATTTATCTTATACAACAAAATAAAATTAGTACTATCCACCAAAATGCTTGTATTTACTTTAAAATATGTGGCTGACAGAATATTTTACAACGACTAAACCATTTACTTGGGTTGCAGTTCGAATAATTTGAAAAGAAATAATTACAATTCAGGTTCGTCGCTTGATCTAACGTTGAAGTCTCCGAGGTTTTTTCGTTCTAGCTCCGAAATGAGAGCCTATCTAAAAAGTTGTTTCGGATAAAAGATACTCCAACACCAAATTACTAATTGATAGAGAAACTTTTGTTACGGTAAAAGTGACATTTAAAGCTGTAGAGTCGTTTATACACCTGCAATTCTAAACATTAGTATAAACGAAAAGTATGTTACCAATTTAGAAACTTAATTAATGAAAATCGTTCTAATATTTTAAAAAGATAATCGACTACGACCTCTCGTCGTACTATTATGCGAGGATAAAGGTTGGGAAAGTGCAAACTAAAGAGCACATATATTTTATAAAAGTAGTAAACTAATAAGAAAATGCATCAAATTTAACCAAGGCGTTCTGGTCTTGATTACAAAATTGATTTTAAATTAAACTTTACCTATGATAGTCTAGCTAGTCTAGCTTCTACAATAAGAATTTAAAGTTAAATTTTCACGGGTATTTTCTATACGTCAAAGACTTTTCTATACCAATTGACTTTACAATGAATGTAAACCAGAGCATTCCGTGCAGATCAAACTATGGTCCTTCCAACTGGTAAAAGATATTTTAGATTGATTTAAATAATAGACCAACTACGGCGTCATAAAGCGACGGTTGTTAATATTATAGCGGTAATTTAAATTTTTGCGAGCTATTTTAACAATATGAGAAATGTTGTTTTGAAAATTAAGGGGAAATTGAACGGTTATGTTTAATCATAAGGGTAAAAATTTTGATTTTCGTAAATGTACGTGTGTACTATATGTATAAGTTGTTTTCTTTTAAACTTTATTTTATGTATCAATTGTTCTTTGTTTCAGAAATTTCCAAAGGTCAATTTGGTTCTGTTAGTAATACAGGGTGTTATTTCAGAAACTCCTACAAATTTATTTGGTTCTGATAATATAGGAAGTGCAGGAAATGGCTTTATGAATGAGAAGCAAATTCCATCGAAAGCTTTGAAGGTTTTACCCACCTGTACATAGTTGAGCTGGAATTGAGTTCTACAATTTCCATCATGATGAGTACGTATAATAGACTATTTAGAATCCTTTATTTTTACTACGACCAATAAATGTATATCAAAAATAACAGTATGAGATTTTAATTTTGAAAAGGGTATTTAATATTTTATTATTAATTGTTCCTTGTTATTTCAGAAATTGCTACAGATTTGTTCGATTCTGGCAATATGGGAAGGACAGGAAATGAATGACAAGCAACATTCATCGAAATCTATTAAGGTTTTGCCATGGTTAGACTATCTACCTACGTTGTTGTGCTGGAATGAATTTCTACAATTTTCCATCATGTTGAGTACGTATTTTGGACTATTTAGCTTCCTTTATTTTTAATATGACCAATAAATGTATATAAAAAATAACAGTATGTGATTTTAACTTTGAAAAAGCTATTTAATGTATTATTAGTAATTAATTGTTCTTTGTTGTTTCAGAAATTCCTACAGACTTGTTCGGTTCTGGTAGTATACCATATTAGGAATAAGTGGAAATGGGTTTATGAATGAGAAGCAATATTCTTTGAAGGTTTTACCATGGTTGAAGTGTCCACCTACGTCGTTGGGCTGGAATGGAGTTCCACACTGGTGAGTACGTATAATTGACTATTTAGCATCTTTTATTTTTACTACGACTTATATGTATATAAAAAATAACAGTATGTGATTTTAACTTTATGAAGGATATTTAATATATTAGTAATTAATTGTTCTTTGTTGTTTCAGAAATTCCTACAGACTTGTTCGGTTCTGGTAGTATACCATATTAGGAATAAGTGGAAATGGGTTTATGAATGAGAAGCAATATTCTTTGAAGGTTTTACCATGGTTGAAGTGTCCACCTACGTCGTTGGGCTGGAATGGAGTTCCACACTGGTGAGTACGTATAATTGACTATTTAGCATCTTTTATTTTTACTACGACTTATATGTATATAAAAAATAACAGTATGTGATTTTAACTTTATGAAGGATATTTAATATATTAGTAATTAATTGTTCTTTGTTGTTTCAGAA
>NW_020438900.1:1020498-1023108 GCF_000699045.2 Agrilus planipennis
AGAATTTCAAACTTTAAAATAATTAATCCACTTTTGAAAATCAAAGTATTGTACGGGAAATATTAAGAAATGCACTTTTAAAGTTGTTTATTATTACTATATGCTTATGTATGTGTTATACATTAATTTAATTTAAGTTGAATTAATAGATTAATCTTTAGATATTTTTTAAATTGTGATGTAAAACAATATTTAATATTTTGATGTGTATATATTTAGATAGGGCATAATTATTTATTCACGATATTTTAGGATACATTTAATAATTTAGTTTAGGGTTTATATATATCTAGCTGTAGATTTATTTATAAGAGTTAATATTTTTCATATTGCTGTAACAATATAATTGGGGATTTGGGGATTTATTATGGGGTGAGAACGATAATGAGAAAGAGAATTTGTATGGCAGTGAGTAAGGGTGAGTGTAGATGCAAGGGTGCTAGTGAATGCATGATACAATATAAAGGTGAAAGTGGAATAAAAGGTAAGAAAGAATGTGAAAGGGCGTGAGCTTGTGGTAGTGAGGGAATGTATGAAAGGCTGAGGGTGAGACGGAGGAGTATCTAAGAGAATGGATAGGGTGCAAATGTAAGAGAGCAAAATGTGTAGAACAACGTGAATGAGGGTGAGAATTTCTGGGAAAGAAAGAATGAATGAGAGTAGGAATTTGGAGGAGAGAGAGAATAAGAGCAAGTATATGTGTGATAGGGGAGAATAAATGGGGATGAATAGTATGGAAGAACGTAAAAATGCGAGGGATAGAATGAATGAGGGTGAGAGAAAGAGAATGAATGTATCTACGAGAGAGTCTGAGGGTGGGAATGTGTGTGAAAGGGTTTGTTTGTGAAGGAAATATAAATTATATTCATACTTCCTCACATACATGCCCTTTTACATCCATTCTCACCCTTGGACTGAACGAGGGTGCGAATGTGTGCAAGAGAGCGTGTGACGGAGAGAGAGAGTATGAATGAGTAGGTGAGAAAGGGTTGAGAGAATGAATGAGGGCGAGAATGTGTGTTTGAGAGGGTAAGTGTGTAAGAGAAAGAGAGAGTATGTATCTGTACTCTCTTCTCTCACACACACGCTCCTTCTTAAGCACACACTCTCGCCCTCGGCGTGAAAGGGGGTGAGAATGTGTGCGTGAGAGTGTGTGTGTGTGTGAGAGAGAATGCAAATGCGTACCAATCTCTCACACACGCACTCTCTCGTACACACACTCCACCCTCGGAGTGAATGACATAAGGGGGAAACCCCCGGTGCGAATGAGGGTGTGAATGTGTACGGGGGCGGTGCCCCCGGGGCAAGGGGGGAGAGGGGCAAGGGGGGAGATACACAAATAAAACGAGAGATAACCCTTATACTGTGTTTTATTTTGACAAAAAAAAATTTTTCAGGCCTACCAGGTTTAGTGCGAAAGGTTTTGTTAATTCGACGAGCGTCCGGGACAAGGCCCGGACGTTGGAGTGTCCAAATTCGAACTAAGTGGCCCCCAAGACCTGGAAGTCGGAACTTCCGGGATACTAAGTCTCAGAAACTTCGAAATTCGAGTCCCAAGTTCTCCAAAACAAAGGATCCCAAAGGAATCCGATGTTTTGGAGGCCTTGAGATTCGAATTCCGAAGTTTCCAAGACCCAGGACCCCGGAAGTTCCGAGATTCCGGGTATTGGTGACTTCGAAGTTCGAATCTGGACGCTCCAGAACACTCCCGACGCGACACTCCCGATCGAAGTCCCACGACGCTGCTTGGTCCTGATGAGTACCCACCTGCAACAAAAAGATAATTGTGTTATTATATATCAAACAATGATAAAGAAAAGAAACATTTTATGGTTAAAGTTAAATATTCCCCTTGTAATTGTTTATGACAGTTATATTTTAAAAACTGTGAAAATTAAATACAACTGTAATAAATAATTACAAGAAAAAACGCTTAAAAATAACTATAAGAATACATAATTACGATAAAACAAAAAGACCATATTAAATTAAATTGTATACAAGTAAACATGAACTATTCGGGTAAATAATCCAATTTATTATCAAATTTCCGACGTGTTATTCAGTCGTTTTGAGTTTTTTCAAGGTCTAACAGAATGGAAGAAAACAAATAAACAATACAATTGTAATAAGAATAGTTAACAATTAAAATAAGGAATTAAAAGTTGAAAATTATATACCTATAGTACGTACATTTATTAAGTCAAAAATTTGTCTAAAACATCAACAGTCTGATGCCTAAATAGTATGCATATGTCTACGATAACGAAGAAACGATTTTTTTGCACACGTCTTACATCTACATTGCAATAAACGAGTATAATTTTTTCTCAAATTTAAAATTTTTCTTTGTTCTGCTTAATTTTCAGCAGAAATTTTTGTAAAAGCGACAGTACAGAACACATATTACAAACAACACTTTAAAAGAAATTTATCTGTTCCATAACCGTTTGTTAATTGAAATTAAAATTTTTCTTAAGTAAACACATTCATATTGAATTTTACATTAGAAGAAGAAATTATTTAAAAAGAAACCTGTAATATTTATTTTAAAAAACAACTTGCAATACTTAAATAAGTAATAATTAGTTCTTTTCTAATTATTACTTT
>NW_020438900.1:1028584-1038253 GCF_000699045.2 Agrilus planipennis
CAAAAGTAATAACTATTATTTTTTTTATTGTAAATACTACAAGTTGTTACTAAATGTAAAAAGAAATGTAGGTAAGTAAACTTCTAATTATTACTTTTGTAAGTACTAGAGGTTACTAATTGATAAAAATTTAGTAAAGTAAGAGTTACCTTCTAATTATTACTTTTCTAGAATTTGTACATAAGTATTACAGGTTGCTATTTAGTATAAACTTAAAAGAGTATTTAATAATTAGAAAATACACGGAACTTTTCCCCTACGAAAATTTTCCTTTCAATTAGCACATTATCAATTAATTTAATCAATTAACCCTTTTTAAAGTGTTGTTTGTAATATGCGTGTTCTATATTGCGTTTTTTACAAAACTATAGACTAATAAAAAAATACAGAACAGAAAAAGTTTAAATTTAACATAGTGCCGTTGGATGCGTAAAAAAACCATCAATTTATTTAAATGTAGGTGTAAGTATGCATGTACAAAATTATTTTCTTACCCATGTTATAGTAGATACATGTATTTGTTTTGGAATGAGGAGTGTAAATGTTATAAACAAATATTTAACTTAACATATATAAGTGCGTTATATAATTTTATTTAAAAAACATATTTCTTATCCTGTTAGGCCTCAAAAAAACCCAAAACAAATGAGAAAACGTCGTAATGTTAATAATTTGGATTATTTACCTGAATATCAGTTCGAATTTACATCTAAACAATTTAAATTAACAAGGAGAAAAAATGGAAATCAATTATGTTTAATCACATAAACATCTATGGAAACTACATACATAATTTTTATGAACGAAAAAGTATTAAAACAAGTACTGAAAACTATAATATATTATTAAGTTGTATCAAAAATATAGGTAACTAGTGGAAAATTATGATATATTAAGAAAATGTATTAAGTTGATTTTATTAATTTAACAATTAATTAATGAGAAAACTCCAAAACTAACTATTATCGAAATGTTGTATGGTCAAAGAAAGGAAAATAGATTACTGTAGCCATTTTAACTTAATTATTTTAAAACGTAAATGACAAAAAAAAGTTAAAAATAATTTCCTAAGTTTAATGTAACTATCTANGTCGAAAAGTGCAAAACATCCACCCAGCATTAAGCCTATTATTTGTTGTACTTAGAAAATTATTATAATAATTATATGGTACTGTATTGCACAAAATGATATATCATTTTCAAAATAATCATTAAATCGGCTTTAATTAGTTATGAAATAATAAATCAAAATGTCCGACACTGCGATACTCCAGGATATTTAATGTATGACTAATTTTAATAAAACAATTGTTTCCTTTATATTTTAAAAGCAAATTTCAGTTTGATCTCAATACAACTCAAATTCGTAAAAGGAAATAAACAAATAAAAATAAAGTATTGAGAATAAAAATCCAATCTGAAAGACTCACCGATGGATAGTTATCACGGTCAATTTTCTATAGATAGATATACGTGTACATAACTTTATCCTGGCTTGGTCTAAGGACATCACCTTTTCACTTGATAACAATTCGATTGTTGTTTTCATAACACTTCAAGTATTTACACCATACATAAAGGTAAGTGTGAAAGAAATTAAACGAATTTATCGGTGAAACTATAATAATAAATCTATAGTAAGTATAAGAATCTTGCCCTAATATAGCAAAAGTTCAAGTAAAATTAAGAAGAAAGTTATTAAAACAAGTAACTGCAATTACTGATTTGATCCGATATACCTATAGAGATATAAAACGTAATAATTTATTACAACCAATAACAGTGAAGATAAAGAAAAGTGTATATATTTGTATCCAAAACATTGTAGAATAATAATTTTCAAAGTGTTTCATTTCTTCCCCTTAGTGTTAATGAAAGTAATCAGAATTGATTAGGGGCGTAAAAAGATTTGTTGAAATAATATTGAAGTTTCTGATTACTTTCAATAATTTTTAATGTTTTGACCAGCGAAAATACAGTACGCAGAATTAAGAAACTCACAGGTGACGTAGAATCCCAAATTAGTCCATGTGACTGCTAACCAATGGTGAATGAAGGACATCATGACGACTGTGATCCTGGTTCTCCTCCTGCGAAGCATCCGTGGATGGAGTCGCTGATCCAGGGTCTCTCCAACCGTTGTCGTTGTCATCCCCATCAATGAAGATATTAGCCCCTGTAATAGCATGAAATGTTATTTTAAATATTCTTTTACTCACCTGTATTTGCAAGTTACAAGTCATCAAAATTATTATTTTAAAATTATTACTAAATGCACATAATCAAAAAAATCAAACCTATCTATTATCTAAATGTTGTGTAGTAAAAGAAAATTAACTATAAAAAGGAAATTAGATTGCTATGATCATTTTGAAATAATTTCAAAAAGTAAATGACAAAAACAATTAAAAACAATTTCCTAAATTCAATGTAACTATGTAAAAAAGTTAAGAAGGGAATCTATTAATTTGATGCCACTAATGTAATTTAAATGGCCATAACTAATAACAACAATTAACAATTACAAACAGTGAAAGAATATTATAAAATGGAATAAGTAAAGGCTAAGTTAAATCAAACCACTCACTTTAAAATAAAAAAGATTAATTAAATGCCACAAACATAAAGGTAAGTGTGAAAGAAATTAAACGAATTTATCGGTGAAACTATAATAATAAATCTATAGTAAGTATAAGAATCTTGCCCTAATATAGCAAAAGTTCAAGTAAAATTAAGAAGAAAGTTATTAAAACAAGTAACTGCAATTACTGATTTGATCCGATATACCTATAGAGATATAAAACGTAATAATTTATTACAACCAATAACAGTGAAGATAAAGAAAAGTGTATATATTTGTATCCAAAACATTGTAGAATAATAATTTTCAAAGTGTTTCATTTCTTCCCCTTAGTGTTAATGAAAGTAATCAGAATTGATTAGGGGCGTAAAAAGATTTGTTGAAATAATATTGAAGTTTCTGATTACTTTCAATAATTTTTAATGTTTTGACCAGCGAAAATACAGTACGCAGAATTAAGAAACTCACAGGTGACGTAGAATCCCAAATTAGTCCATGTGACTGCTAACCAATGGTGAATGAAGGACATCATGACGACTGCGATCCTGGTTCTCGTCCTGCGAAGCATCCGTGGATGGAGTCGCTGATCCAGGGTCTCTCCAACCGTTGTCGTTGTCATCCCCATCCATGAAGATATTAGCCCCTGTAATAGCATGAAATGTTATTTTAAATGAAGGGTTTACAATAGTTGGGAGTACCCACCTACGTCGTTGGGCTGGAATGGAGTTGTGCAGTTTCCATCATATTGACTAAGAAGAATGGACAATTTATTTTTAATATGACCCAATGTATGCTCTTTCTGACTTTTAAAACGGATTTGAATAAAATAACCAAAAGGACTTACCACAATAACCTTAACAATTTAAAACCTGCAGTTACTGGGGTCAGTTCTTTTGCTTATTTTATTATTTTCATGCCGCAGTCTTCTTTTTTATATATTGAACGGATTTGAAATTACACATTAAATACACCAGCTACCGGGTCGCAAATTGCACATGTTGTTAGGAAACCGAAGGAACTTTAAATATTTAAGGCCATTTCTGCCACTGTTGCAAACTTTACCATGGAAATTCAATTAAGGCATTCTATGAAACAATATAATATTCAGTATGTTTCAAAATAGATTTCTAATTAAACCTTCAATAGACGAGCAAGGGCGTCGCAGAGTGAAGTAAATGTTTTCATCATATCGAAGAAAATTCAAATTTTCGCGGGCATTTTGGACGCTGTTTCATAATTTATTTTTAAAATTCAATCAAGTGTTCCATGCATCATGATATGGTGTTTCTGATATTTAAAAGGTATTAAAAATTAACCTTAAATAGATGAGAGAGAGCGTCGCAAAGTGACGTGTGTTTTTGAAATTCACCAATGCGTTCCATAAATCACATCAGATTTTTTCCGAAATTTACAACGGATTCAAAATTGAACTATAGACCAGATATGGCGTCGTAAAGTTTCGTGGATCTTTATCATATCGAAGAAAATATAAATATTCGCGAGCATGTTTGATGCTATTACAAGCTTAATTTTTAAAATTCAACTAGCGCTTTCTATGGAGCAAGGTATGCTCTTTCTGACTTTCAAAAGAAATTTGAAATTAAACGTTAAATAAACGAGCTAGGGCGACGTTTAGTAACGTACGTCTGGTTTTATGATATCCAACAAAATTTAAATTTTCGCGGGCATTTTTGACGTTGTTACAAAATTTATTTTGGCAATCCAATCAAGGTATTCCATGCATTAAGATGTGCTGTATCTGAATTTAAAGGCGGATTTAAAATTAAACATCAAATAGACGAAGGAGCGCTTTAACGCTCTGTGGAAGAAATAATTAAAATTCGAGTTCGTCGCTTGATCTAACGTTGAAGTCTCTCGGCTTTTCTTACTATAACTTCGAAAATAGAGTTCATCTCAAATTTTTTTTAGACAAAAGTTACTTTACCATTAAAAACCTAGCCTATGAAGTAATTTTTGGTACCTCAGAATAGCTCTTTAATGATATAAGGTTACTTAAATGCTTGTTATTTCAAGACTACACCTAGACACCTTTCATAAAGGTATTGACTCGTTGTGAAATAACTAAATGAAAATCTGCATATCTCTTTATGTTTATGAAAACATGAAATCATTGTTGAATTAGGAATTTCTAATTATAAATAAGCAAACAAATTTATCTTATACAACAAAATAAAATTAGTACTATCCACCAAAATGCTTGTATTTACTTTAAAATATGTGGCTGACAGAATATTTTACAACGACTAAACCATTTACTTGGGTTGCAGTTCGAATAATTTGAAAAGAAATAATTACAATTCAGGTTCGTCGCTTGATCTAACGTTGAAGTCTCCGAGGTTTTTTCGTTCTAGCNCTTATATAAAAAGTACATGAAGTGGATTTTGAAATACATTGGATTAGTTAGTTAAGAGGAAGTTAAAATGTGAAAACAAGCTGAAGCAAACAAGGAAAACAGGAGTTAAATATAAGATGAAATTAGAAAAGTTGAAGGAGAGAGATATAGGAAAAGATAATCTTAAAAATTGGTATAAAAAAAAGATACGATAAAGAAAAAGAACAAGCTTTAAGGGAGCTAAAGTTGAACCAGGCGTTAAATGAATGAATGGGGATGGACAAGTGTACAGGAAAATTGGTAAAAACAAGATGTGAGGAGATAATATAGAGGGATTATCTCCGACAAAAATTAACAAGTTGAAGTATGTGGACTACATGAAAGCTTTGCTACGGGAGCGTTGGTAGGGTGAGTGAGTAAGAGGCATGGAAGAAAAATTTGGACGTAACAAAAAGATTTAGGGTAGGAAAAGAAGTTAGCGTATGTAAATATTGGATGAAAAGGGAGGAAAGGATATGTAGAATATGAAAGATGTGACGAAATTTTAATGCATGTGCTGTGGGATGCGATGAGAGGAAGAATTGGATAAATACAAGGGAATAATAAAAGAATGTAGAGGGAGATCGATCTTATTAAGAAAAATTTTAAAAGTAGAAAGAGATGTGGAACTGAACTAAGTCAAATACTCATCTGATAATTTATCATTAAATTGAGGGTAGATGGTAAAGGTCCGATGATCCTGAAAGACAGACTAAAGAAAAGAAAACGGAAGCAGATGGGGGTTAATTAAAGATAGGTAGGATGTGATAAAACATTAACAGCTCGTGTTAGATAGAAGAGGCATATAATAAATAGTTATTAGAGTTAGCAACTTTGCCGGGTACCGAATAACTGGTTAACCGGCATCAATTGTACCCAGCTCCTGGTTAAACCACTACGGTTAATAGTTCATGTATTCCTTCTACGGGGCTTTCTATTAAATACTACCTTCACTAACTTCCCTAACTGCAAAAAGTCTAAAAAACACTAAACCAATGGAATTTTAATTCTTGCTTGGCGAATTTTCAACAAGAGAATTGAGTTTAAACGTTTGAATATATAAGCCTATAATGTTTATAAATATTAAAAGTCTGTAAGATGAGAAAATCATACAGGGTAATAAGTTATCCTTAATTAAAGCCTGGTATACCAAGAAGCAATAGATACTGCAACAGAGATAATCACAGTTGAGGGTGTCGTTAGTAAATTAAACAAAACGATGGGCTAATGTAGTTACATTTATTAAGCTTTCAAATTTTCGCTTATATTTTTGGCTTCAACAGGAGATCAATGTTGTAATTAATATTAGAAAGGCATAACTAAATTAAATCTAAACGCACGAGGAGATAAATAATTATATAAAATAACATTTAAACCATCATAAAATTAACAAAATAATGTGTGCCAAATAAGCGGTGACAAGATTTTTTATTTTAAAGAACAACCAACATTTCGTCTCAAATTAGAGTTTATCAAGGTATTTTTAAAAGTTACTGATACTTAATGCATTAACCAACCGTAAATGCACGCCACAAAAAAACAACTCACAAACACAAGTAAAGATAAAATAATAAACCATTGAAATAATTAAAAACTTGAATAAATAAATATAAAATAGTTAAAAAACGTTAACAGCTAATAGTTACACAGCAGAACACATAATCATAAAAGTAACCATGGTAAAAANCTTCAACAAGTGGGCATTAATGTAATTAACATTTACTTCTTCCTTTTTTCGTATTTCTCAAGTAATTTTACCATCTTAAAAATGTTAAAAATTTATTGTTTATAATTGATGTTTAATTGTAGCTGCTATTTTGTTTTAATACTAATTTTTAACGGCTTATTCGCTCAAATCAATTCCAAGCAAATTTCAACTCATACAACGTCTTTATGTAATTTTAAAACAAAATATCGTAAAACGAAATTGTTTAAAATGGCTCGTTTGTGTGTTTTCCAAATGATTCTTAGTATCCATATGTACCTATAATATATATAATATATAATCCATGTATATATTCATGACGAAGAAAGAAGTAAAAAATGCTTTAAATTACAACATATGAACTCTATATTTATTGAAATTTCGGAACCTATTGTTTACGACAGACAACTAGACCAGACATATTGTAAAAATAAAACGCTAGTTTAAACAATTAATTAATATCATCGAATTTAATAATTTCATGGTATTCAACACGTTGTTTAAAACTTGAGTCATTTTTCCATATACGTCAGTAATCGTGACGTTAGTTACAGTTATTTTATGTGAACTAAAAGTTCTAGAACCAACTATAATTTCTAATAGACAGAATTAGAAAAGGTATGAAATTAAATTGAGTTTAAGGGGGTTGACACCATACATAGAAAAATAACACATATTTCGATGGAGCTTTGAAAGTAACAAAACATTTACACTTGAAACATCCTTGGAAAATTTTATATTCATCAGAATAGGTTGAAAGAAATACAATAAGCTAATCAACATGTACTAATTATGAAAACTGCTAATTTAGATACATAACAGGACTTGACAAATTGATGTGACAGAGTTTCATATCTGCAGATTTTTACACCAATCTGTTTTAACACTCCTGGTCCCTTCGGCTTTATGGGCCCAGCATGAAAAAAGGTTGAGTATATAAAAAATGAGTGAGTGCAAGTAAGAAAGGGATATGCACGAATATAATGTCGTATATAGGAAATTGACAGTAAAACTTTCTGTTGAAATATTTTTTAAAGTTGACATTATTATAAGAACGGAAAATTGTATAGTTTACGTAGTAATAAGGTTCACCTAATTATGTGACTAACTAATAATAAAGGTAAATAAACTTCGGAAACTTTTCAATTCACAAGCCGTACAACAATTTTAAAAATGTATATGATACGTTAAAACCAAAATTAAAAAAAAAATCGTTGTCAAAAAGTGCAAAACATCCACCCACTATTAAGCCTACGCGCTGCCTGTAAGTTAAACGCCGATATCCCGTATTTCAGTACACCGCGTCATGCCGGAACATGTCGAGATGTATTGAGAGTACGAGAAAGCGACGTGTTAACTATACAGGAAGAACGAAGTATTAATCGTAGGCTAGTAATATAGGCCGGGCCACCGGCAGCTTCCCAGCTGCATACCCCGCTATTTGCACAGTTAAGGCGCCCTCCGTGTGCAGCGGGTATACTACAGCCAGCATCTCGCATACCGTATTACTACTTGCCTGTGTCATGCCTGAGCGAAGTATATGTATCTGTTTTCTTGCTTGAATCTGCGGTGAGCGTTTAAAGTTAAAGATATTTTTAACGAAAAATATTAACAATATAAAACTAAAATTTTTACACAAAGCGCCTATTGGTATTTGAAAACGATCTGTAGAGTAAAATTTGCCTATATTACTTGTGAAGGCTGATAATCGCAATTTTACTAAAATTATGAAAAAACACTTCATATTAATGCGAAAGGCCGAGAACTGTTGTAATGGTACTAGTTTACTGAACCAATAATCCATGCAAATGCAACAAACCTACATGCAAACGAAAATCTTGAATAAATCACCTATTCCACTTATAAAATTAAAACTGATGAGTGCAAGTAAGAATGGGATATGCACGAATATAATGTCTTATATAGGAAATTGACAGTAAAACTTGCTGTTGGAATATTTTTTAAAGTTGACATTATTATAAGAACGGAAAATTAAAAAGTTTACGTAGTAATAAAGTTCACCTAATTATGTGACTAACTAATAATAAAGGTAAATAAACTTCGCCAATTTTTCAATTCACAAGACATACAGTAATTTAAAAATTGCAAAAAACATTTTAAAACCAATTATTCAAAAAGATCATTTTCAAAAAGTGCAAAACATCCACCCACTATTAAGCCTACGCGCTGCCTGTAAGTTAAACGCCGATATCCCGTATTTCAGTACACCGCGTCATGCCGGAACATGTCGAGATGTATTGAGAGTACGAGAAAGCGACGTGTTAACTATACAGGAAGAACGAAGTATTAATCGTAGGCTAGTAATATAGGCCGGGCCACCGGCAGCTTCCCAGCTGCATACCCCGCTATTTGCACAGTTAAGGCGCCCTCCGTGTGCAGCGGGTATACTACAGCCAGATCTCGCATACCGTATTACTACTTGCCTGTGTCATGCCTGAGCGAAGTATATGTATCTGCTTTCTTGCTTGAATGTGCGGTGAGCGTTTAAAGTTAAAGATATTTTTAACGAAAAATATTAACAATTTAAAACTAAAATTTTTACACAAAGCGCCTATTGGTATTTGAAAACGATCTGTAGAGTAAAATTTGCCTATATTACTTGTGAAGGCTGATAATCGCAATTTTACTAAAATTATGAAAAAACACTTCATATTAATGCGAAAGGCCGAGAACTGTTGTAATGGTACTAGTTTACTGAACCAATAATCCATGCAAATGCAACAAACCTACATGCAAACGAAAATCTTGAATAAATCACCTATTCCACTTATAAAATTAAAACTGATGAGTGCAAGTAAGAATGGGATATGCACGAATATAATGTCTTATATAGGAAATTGACAGTAAAACTTGCTGTTGGAATATTTTTTAAAGTTGACATTATTATAAGAACGGAAAATTAAAAAGTTTACGTAGTAATAAAGTTCACCTAATTATGTGACTAACTAATAATAAAGGTAAATAAACTTC
>NW_020438900.1:1038984-1044218 GCF_000699045.2 Agrilus planipennis
CGATACTCCAGGATATTTAATGTATGACTAATTTTAATAAAACAATTGTTTCCTTTATATTTTAAAAGCAAATTTCAGTTTGATCTCAATACAACTCAAATTCGTAAAAGGAAATAAACAAATAAAAATAAAGTATTGAGAATAAAAATCCAATCTGAAAGACTCACCGATGGATAGTTATCACGGTCAATTTTCTATAGATAGATATACGTGTACATAACTTTATCCTGGCTTGGTCTAAGGACATCACCTTTTCACTTGATAACAATTCGATTGTTGTTTTCATAACACTTCAAGTATTTACACCATAATAAAATGCTCTTCATTGATTTCATTGAATACATATTTTCGGGATTCATTAATGCAATGAGTACTGTAAACGCGAAAACACTAAAATTAACAACGTCGAGATATCGCGTAATTTTCCAGTCGACTAAGTTCGTAGTTCGGCCAAGTAGTGGTGGAAATCTGCTAGCGCTATCGGAGAACCGAACTGTGAAGAACATGATTCAAAGCCCTACTATCTTGAAAATGTCTGTAGAAAAAAAATTCCGAAACTAGTTCATTTTAGCCTTATTTTTTGAAATTTAATCTTTTTCTACGACACAACAGATGAGACATTAGAAATATTACTTATATCAGTATTTACTTCAACAAGTGGGCATTAATGTAATTAACATTTACTTCTTCCTTTTTTCGTATTTCTCAAGTAATTTTACCATCTTAAAAATGTTAAAAATTTATTGTTTATAATTGATGTTTAATTGTAGCTGCTATTTTGTTTTAATACTAATTTTTAACGGCTTATTCGCTCAAATCAATTCCAAGCAAATTTCAACTCATACAACGTCTTTATGTAATTTTAAAACAAAATATCGTAAAACGAAATTGTTTAAAATGGCTCGTTTGTGTGTTTTCCAAATGATTCTTAGTATCCATATGTACCTATAATATATATAATATATAATCCATGTATATATTCATGACGAAGAAAGAAGTAAAAAATGCTTTAAATTACAACATATGAACTCTATATTTATTGAAATTTCGGAACCTATTGTTTACGACAGACAACTAGACCAGACATATTGTAAAAATAAAACGCTAGTTTAAACAATTAATTAATATCATCGAATTTAATAATTTCATGGTATTCAACACGTTGTTTAAAACTTGAGTCATTTTTCCATATACGTCAGTAATCGTGACGTTAGTTACAGTTATTTTATGTGAACTAAAAGTTCTAGAACCAACTATAATTTCTAATAGACAGAATTAGAAAAGGTATGAAATTAAATTGAGTTTAAGGGGGTTGACACCATACATAGAAAAATAACACATATTTCGATGGAGCTTTGAAAGTAACAAAACATTTACACTTGAAACATCCTTGGAAAATTTTATATTCATCAGAATAGGTTGAAAGAAATACAATAAGCTAATCAACATGTACTAATTATGAAAACTGCTAATTTAGATACATAACAGGACTTGACAAATTGATGTGACAGAGTTTCATATCTGCAGATTTTTATAATGATTAGAAGCCACATTTTTTAAGAAATAACAAAGGAATATATTTCAATTACTTATCAATTTTCATTAGGGAAGTTGTTTGTAGGGGGCGAACGCAGAAAATATTTTTGGAGGAAGTTTTCATAAAAATATTAAAAGAAGTCACTTTTTTGGAATTCAGTACACGTCCCAATTTGATTTTTAAATTTTATGACGAAATATTGATAATAAAAAAATCATACATTTAGTACGTATAGTAATTTTGATTTTTGGTACACAAAAAATACAAACAAATTTTATTGCGACTACAATGTGATAGAACAGGATTGTTAATAGTTAGAAAGAATATTGTGAATGGATAAATACTGACTGATATGAAATGCCGATAAATAAAAGTAAAGGTAGCTGAGGAACAAAACCAACTATTACCTAGTGAGGGGTGAATGCACAATTAAAAAAAATATTAAACTTAACAAAAATAAATAACGGTTATAAACATTCTATTTTGCGACACATATTTAACATTATCAGCTTTGCCAGCGTAGTCAGGTCAAAAACTGAAATTTAAAAATTATTCATAAAAGTACAGCAATCTGTTTTAATACTCCTGGTCCCTTCGTCTTTCTGGGCCCAGCATGAAAAAAGGTTGAGAATGTAAAAGATGAGTGAGTGCAAGTAAGAAAGGGATATGCACGAATATAATGTCTTATATAGGCAATTGACAGTAAAACTTTCTGTTCGAATATTTTTTAAAGTTGACATTATAAGAACGGAAAAGTAAAAAGTTTACGTAGTAATAAGGTTCACCTAATTATGTGACTAACTAATAATAAAGGTAAATAATCATTATATGGTACTGTATTGCACAAAATGATATATCATTTTCAAAATAATCATTAAATCGGCTTTAATTAGTTATGAAATAATAAATCAAAATGTCCGACACTGCGATACTCCAGGATATTTAATGTATGACTAATTTTAATAAAACAATTGTTTCCTTTATATTTTAAAAGCAAATTTCAGTTTGATCTCAATACAACTCAAATTCGTAAAAGGAAATAAACAAATAAAAATAAAGTATTGAGAATAAAAATCCAATCTGAAAGACTCACCGATGGATAGTTATCACGGTCAATTTTCTATAGATAGATATACGTGTACATAACTTTATCCTGGCTTGGTCTAAGGACATCACCTTTTCACTTGATAACAATTCGATTGTTGTTTTCATAACACTTCAAGTATTTACACCATAATAAAATGCTCTTCATTGATTTCATTGAATACATATTTTCGGGATTCATTAATGCAATGAGTACTGTAAACGCGAAAACACTAAAATTAACAACGTCGAGATATCGCGTAATTTTCCAGTCGACTAAGTTCGTAGTTCGGCCAAGTAGTGGTGGAAATCTGCTAGCGCTATCGGAGAACCGAACTGTGAAGAACATGATTCAAAGCCCTACTATCTTGAAAATGTCTGTAGAAAAAAAATTCCGAAACTAGTTCATTTTAGCCTTATTTTTTGAAATTTAATCTTTTTCTACGACACAACAGATGAGACATTAGAAATATTACTTATATCAGTATTTACTTCAACAAGTGGGCATTAATGTAATTAACATTTACTTCTTCCTTTTTTCGTATTTCTCAAGTAATTTTACCATCTTAAAAATGTTAAAAATTTATTGTTTATAATTGATGTTTAATTGTAGCTGCTATTTTGTTTTAATACTAATTTTTAACGGCTTATTCGCTCAAATCAATTCCAAGCAAATTTCAACTCATACAACGTCTTTATGTAATTTTAAAACAAAATATCGTAAAACGAAATTGTTTAAAATGGCTCGTTTGTGTGTTTTCCAAATGATTCTTAGTATCCATATGTACCTATAATATATATAATATATAATCCATGTATATATTCATGACGAAGAAAGAAGTAAAAAATGCTTTAAATTACAACATATGAACTCTATATTTATTGAAATTTCGGAACCTATTGTTTACGACAGACAACTAGACCAGACATATTGTAAAAATAAAACGCTAGTTTAAACAATTAATTAATATCATCGAATTTAATAATTTCATGGTATTCAACACGTTGTTTAAAACTTGAGTCATTTTTCCATATACGTCAGTAATCGTGACGTTAGTTACAGTTATTTTATGTGAACTAAAAGTTCTAGAACCAACTATAATTTCTAATAGACAGAATTAGAAAAGGTATGAAATTAAATTGAGTTTAAGGGGGTTGACACCATACATAGAAAAATAACACATATTTCGATGGAGCTTTGAANTCCTGCGAAGCATCCGTGGATGGAGTCGCTGATCCAGGGTCTCTCCAACCGTTGTCGTTGTCATCCCCATCAATGAAGATATTAGCCCCTGTAATAGCATGAAATGTTATTTTAAATATTCTTTTACTCACCTGTATTTGCAAGTTACAAGTCATCAAAATTATGACTTTAAATTATTTAAAAACGTATATTGCTACTACAAACCAGAAAATCGAAAAACAACATTAAAATAAACATTGACAGACACACAATTACTTTTTTAAAATAAACAAAAAGAGTAATTAAATCAACATTTGCACGTACCTTCTGAAAAATATTCCTAACAGGACCTTGTTAATGAAATCGCCATCCGAACGATTAATTTGAATAGAGAAGCAACTTCTGAAAAGAGAAAATTAGCATAAATTAATGACATTTTATTATTAGGACTATATTGTAATCTTAAACTAAAAAAATAAAAAAATCTAAACATGTTTACGCTAATGTTAAGAGAAAAGAAAATAAAATAACAGAGCTAAAATAGGTGTTTGCCAGGTATTAGAAAAGGAAGGAGAATATGGATGTAGTAGTAAGGTTCAGAGCGGGAAATTAATATAGAGGGTGCATAAACTTTGATTGAAATACAAAATATATTTAAAGTTTTAAGTATGTACGGTAAGTATATAAGAAGAATTAATAAACTTACAATTGTCGCCGAATACCCAATTAGTCCACGACTTCTCTTCCTGCATAACCACCCCAGCGAAAGCATCGATGGGTTAAGGAATACAACCTAAAAACGAATTGTTATTTTTAATATTTCTAAGCTCATCTATACTACTTGTACTCAATCACATGTTATCAAAATTGTACCTATTAATTTTTTAAAAGTAATGGGTAATCTACAGTACAGAAATTCGGAAAATTAAATTAAAATAAGAGCTGATGATAGACACACAATTATTGCGTTGAAAATCATTTATAACTAAATCTTGTTTGTGAATTTCTTATCTGAAAAGTTAATGAATAAAAATGAAGGAAATTTTAACTGTTATCACTAAATATCAGCTAGTATAAAGTTTAAAGCTGTCGTTGTATCAAAAAAGCTCACGAATACTTCAATTCTTATCAACTTTATGAAAATAAAAGTTACTTTAGAATACCTCCGTTCATAAATGTGAATTTCAATTTGAATAAAGGAAAAAGAAGTTCAAAAAGTCTTACAATGGATAGAATAGTACAGAAAGGAATACTTTTACTTTTAAGTATTACCATTCCTTGAAGGGACATCCCAAGCAAATCCCGCTAGATGGCTGGACTGGAAAATTTACCTGAAAGAAAAGAAGCCTCGAATTGAAAAAGGAAAATTCGAAATAAATCTAAACTAAAAAAATTAACCATAAGAATTATTAAATTAAATAAGGCGTGAGC
>NW_020438900.1:1050133-1056687 GCF_000699045.2 Agrilus planipennis
AACTTAGCAAAAATAAATTTAAAATTAAATTTAAATTAAAAAAATAAATGAATAAATTTTACAAATATTTTACTTTGCACCACATAAATGTAAATAATATGTAAATTTCTCATACATTTCGAAGGGGGGTGTTAGAACCCCCAAAACCCTTCCCTGCGTTCGCGCCTATTATTTGTTGTATTATAATAATTATATAGTAATTAAATTATTCATAAAAGTACACCAATCTGTTTTAACACTCCTGGTCCCTTCGGCTTTATGGGCCCAGCATGAAAAAAGGTTGAGTATATAAAAAATGAGTGAGTGCAAGTAAGAAAGGGATATGCACGAATATAATGTCGTATATAGGAAATTGACAGTAAAACTTTCTGTTGAAATATTTTTTAAAGTTGACATTATTATAAGAACGGAAAATTGTATAGTTTACGTAGTAATAAGGTTCACCTAATTATGTGACTAACTAATAATAAAGGTAAATAAACTTCGGAAACTTTTCAATTCACAAGCCGTACAACAATTTTAAAAATGTATATGATACGTTAAAACCAAAATTAAAAAAAAAATCGTTGTCAAAAAGTGCAAAACATCCACCCACTATTAAGCCTACGCGCTGCCTGTAAGTTAAACGCCGATATCCCGTATTTCAGTACACCGCGTCATGCCGGAACATGTCGAGATGTATTGAGAGTACGAGAAAGCGACGTGTTAACTATACAGGAAGAACGAAGTATTAATCGTAGGCTAGTAATATAGGCCGGGCCACCGGCAGCTTCCCAGCTGCATACCCCGCTATTTGCACAGTTAAGGCGCCCTCCGTGTGCAGCGGGTATACTACAGCCAGATCTCGCATACCGTATTACTACTTACCTGTGTCATGCCTGAGCGAAGTATATGTATCTGCTTTCTTGCTTCAATGTGCGGTGAGCGTTTAAAAGTAAAGATATTTTTAACAACAAATATTAAAAATATAAAACTAAAATATTTACACAAAGCCCCTATCGATATTTGAAAACGATTTGTAGAGTAAATTTTGCCTATATTACTTGTGAAGGCTGATAATCGCAGTTTTACTAAAATCGTGAAAAAGCACTTAATATTAATGCGAAAGGCCGAGAACTGTTGTAATGGTACTAGTTTACTGAACCGATAATCCATGCAAAAGCAACAAACCTACATGCAAACGAAAATCTTGGAAAAATCACCTATTCCACTTATAAATTTAAAACTTACCGAATAAAACTGATGAATGGATTGCAAAATATTCCATATTGTATTATAATGGTGCCATCGCTTTAGTACTAAACAAAATCACAAATACACACTTGCGAAAATGTTAGTTTATGATACAAAACAGTTTAGTTTCCACGTAAACAAGGCAATTTCCACGCAACTATCGGCGCTAACACACGATCTCAATGCTGTCTACGAAGGAACTGATGTGTGGCCGTGAATCGTAACAGGCGGTAACTGGTGACGTTATCGACGAGCTTTATCACGGAGAGCTTTCGAAGTCGTATTCGACGTTGCGAATTAATGAAAATTACTTTTATATCTAAAATTCAATTTTGGACAGGAAATGTTGTTAATAACTACATTTAATTTGAAAAATACTACCTGTATTGAAATGGAAAAATATAAAAGTTTGTTTATACTGTAAAAATTTTCTGTCAAGTCAATTTACTACCTCTTGCTAACATAATCATACAAAACAGTCCTATGCGACCAAGGACCAAACGTCTGAGTGTCCTACTTCCTAATATTACATTATAATCCAGAAATTGAACTGTGAGGCAAATAAGGGTAAATAAATACAAAATTGTAATTATTTATTGCAGGAGCATTAAATAAGTAATAAAATTTACTTATCTAAATGATTTTTGTGATGAAATTACATTCATTCAATGTAGCATAGTAGTACAGTTTTAAGTTTTAAAAACAAAAATAAACTCTACTCTAGAAAACAAATAAGTAATGTAAATATTACAGCAAAAATTATTTCTTGAACGTAGATACTTACCTAGTAGTTTTCTGAAAATAAAACTGATCTGTAAGTGTTTTCGAGAGAGAGAGAGAGAGAGAGAGAGATAGAGAGTTTCTTCTGTATCATTTTTGTTAAAATTTACATTATAAAATATTTAAACGAAACTTGTAATTAAATTATTTTCTATGGGTCAATTCAGGCATATTATTTATTTTATATAGTTCTCGACGTTCAGCAGATATATGTAACCTTTTAAGATAATATAAGGACAAATTTTAGATTAGCACGCCTGACCGACCTTGTTTTAACAAAGATATGAGTTTGAGTTTAACGTCACAATATATTTTTAACGACATTTTAACGTGAATTATTACTCGTAATAAAAAACATAAAACAAAGCTCCCACAAAACCTCATTACTTAACAAGTTTTTCAGAAAAGCAAGAGATATTTTCAGATACATGTTGTTGAAAAAATGTTTTTTACACGTCCACCATTAAAAGAAAAAATGCTGCGTTCGATGAACCTTTTGTACCTGCATACATGACAAAACCATTACTAGCTCTTGTAAATTATTAAACGAGTAACAATTTATTTAATTCAACTGCAAATAAAACAGTTTTGACCTTCTAAATCTTCACAGAAGATTGTGAGACAAAAAAGAAAATTGATGTATTTTTTTATCGACTAAATTGATGATAAATGCGGTTCATTTCGATTGATGAGACAAAATTATACTTTATTCCACAATTACATAACATAAACAAGAATTACAAGCATACAAATTACATTTTTGTATACGTAAATGGAATTCCTTATGGGCCTGTGTGAATACTACTTTGAAATAAAAAAAAAATATTTTTTTAAAGAACTTGTTTTATTAAAATTTCCTAGAAATTAACAATTCACACTTTCAATACATCACATTCATTTTATTACAGGTAATTTATTTATAACGACATAGTAATTACGTAATTCGAACTACCTATTGAACTCCGTAGGATATGTGAAAAGTAGAAAAATAAGAGACCATTTCGATTAGGTTTTTCTAGGGGAGGTTAGATGTCATCGTGTCCCAAGTCGATTAAATAATTACATGTATGAAGACCGGAGTAGTTTGAAGTATTGCTTGTGTAGATTTTTTTTAAGTAGTTTCAAATATAATTACGTAGTTATTTTTAGACTCGCCGTCCACTTATCGTGATAGAATTGATAACAGTAGAACTACCAGTGATAGAAAACTTACCACACCTGAAGCAAACAATAATAGAATTATTTTTTTATCAAACTAACCCTTCTCGTAACAACTAACAGAGAAAAATTTGTGTTACAATATTACGAAAATTTTAATTATTTTATTCAAACATCATCTGTTTTAATGATTTATTTTTATAATTAGCAAAGGACCGTTTGCAGAAAAATATTTTATTTATTATTAATTTGGAAAATCATTTAATTTTTATTCACTACAAATTAACTCAAATTAATAAAAAAAAATTGTTGTTGCTGTCACATCCTCGCCGTATATTACGCGTGATCTTCCTCAATCTTGCAATCAGGGGCGAACGCAGAAAATATTTTCGGGGGAAGGGGGCTGATTTTCATAAGAGAACCTTGGTCCCGGTTTCAATTCTCAGCTAGGGTATGACAACAGCTACAATTTTTCCTCATTAACTTGAGGTAATTAAATAGTGGATAAAAATTAGAAATTAATTTTCACATTANATAAACCATTGAAATAATTAAAAACTTGAATAAATAAATATAAAATAGTTAAAAAACGTTAACAGCTAATAGTTACACAGCAGAACACATAATCATAAAAGTAACCATGGTAAAAATCAACCAAAATAGTGAGAAGCTTGCGAATTCAACAAAATGCTTTTGCTACCTTCTCTCCATCTTGGTTTATTATTACCTTGGTTAATTTTATGGTATTTTAAATGTTATTTTATATAATTATTTATCTCTTCAGGGGTTTACAGTTAATTTAACTATGCCTTTCTCATATTAATTATAACATTACCTCCTGTTGAAGCCAAGAATGTTGGAGAAAAATTGAGAGCTTAATAAATCTAACTACATTAGCCCATCATTTCTTTTAACAAGAAAATACCTATCGACATCCTCAACTTTGATTATCTTTAATTTCAACTAGTACGGTAATTACCTACTAAGGTTCAACGTTAGACATTGTAACAGTTCGACCATAGGAGAAATTGTAAACACAAATATATATCAAAAGAACAAGTCCAAATTTGATTTTTAAATGAAAAAACTCATACATTTATTAGTTATTATAATTTTTGGTACATATAAAATGCAAATAAATTTTATTGCGACTACTATGTAAAATCAATTCTTTAATAGGACACGAATGTTAGTACATAGAAAAAATATTTTTGGCAATTTCAACAATGTTCTCTTAACAATTGTAGTACTTATATAACAATTTGGACTCATTCTACAAACAATCTATTTAAAAAATTGCATGTCATTATGAAAATATAAAATGTAAAAGATGTGCAAAAAGTCTTAGACATTTCGGGAGGTGGGTGGTTAGAACCTCCACAACCCTCCCCTGCGTTCGCGCCTGCTAACAATTTGAAGAGACATGGTGAAAAGTTATTAAAAAAAATAAAGTCAAAGTAGTAAATTTAATAAGTTTAAAATAAGGTTTAATTAATTACCTTTGAAGTGATGTCCAGAGTTTGTGGGGATCATAATTACTGTGGGGGTTATTTCTTCGTCTATGAATTGGTAAGTCGCATTGAACCCTTTGCCGTCAAGGCGGTCGTTGGAGCGAAAAGTTACCCTGAAAAACACCCTGTCCGATTCAACACTAAATTCGTTCATTTGACCACAGTATCTTGAATATTTTCTGTCTCTGTTCATGTAGTTCGAAAATTCTACATAATCACTTGCTGTTGTCGCTTCACAACTATAACAATGAAAAAAACAAGGTTTTTGGATGTTCAGTTGTCTTCTTAATCTTGAAGATTTAATTACAACTTACGGTATAACTCCTTCGACGTCGAAATAAAGGAAATGTAGTCGAACTCTTTCTCCCTGATTACCATAAAAGTAAAAATGGCATTCGGTGTCCCTAGGATACAATCCCGGAAAATTGGGACTGTGAAAATGTCCCTTTACTGAAACACTGCTATTATATACGAAGGCACATGGATAATCCGGTAATTGTACACCACTTTTGATTCCAAAATCTGCAAAAACAATCAACTTATAATCAAATTTTGCGTTTTGATAAGTTTTGTAAACCTTCTGTAAAGATGTAGGTGGCCTTAAATCCTCTGGAATACCTTGACCCGGAAATGCCATGGAATTCCAACTTCAGTCTTGGTCCATTTGACATGATGGGGTTTGGTAACGATGATGCACAAAACGTCTCAATCTTTTCCATTCTACCATCGATGTGCATGAAAGCCATTAGTGAATCTTGGTCATTACAGCTATAATTTAATATCAAATAAATCATTTAATATTCCTTATGGTACCAATAAAGGTATATAACACTTAATATTAGTTAAAGGAAGCATTTAAATTGTAGCGTATGTAGGACAATACAGGTATATTGGACAAAGCGATATAACTCTAAATATAAGAATTAAAGAACATGAGTATAACATTGAAAACGGATTTCCTATGTTCGATAGTGGTCAATAATGAATTGTAATTAGGTTTTATGTTAATAGGAAGTAGAACAATATAAAGCTTAAGTACTCAATATTGTTCAGATTGTTCTTAATTGTTTTTTGGTACATTTTTTCATTATTTGTTATAAAGAAATTACTGTTAGACACTCAACTAACTTACTCTTTAGAGTCTTCAGTAGGATGAAATAGATTAAAGTCCTGAAATACAATCTGCACCCTTTCCCTGCCTCTTCCAACAAAGTCATATCTACAAGTGGTCCTTTCTGAGTAAGGAGAAGGATAACCCGGGCTAGTAATCGATCCGTTTTTTGCTGTGTCACTAGTGTATGTGTTATCACAGCTTGATCCTGTAAGCATAAATCAAACACATAGAATACGAATACATGACCCGAAATTGATTGTAAATAACAATTCCTTTACTTGTAAATAATCATTTATTTATTGTTTATGTGTGGTAATATGTTTAAGTGCCTTGGGGATATGCTAGATATTTCTAACGGACATACAATATTTATTTATCAGTCGTGTAAGTTTTTGACCAACCAAGTTTGTATGGTTTTGAGAGATTAACTAAAGGGCAGACTAGAGATGCTTTCTAAACTTTCTAGAGGGTAGGTAATGGGAACACTATATATTTCAAACACATTATGTCGATTATGACAACTAATATTGCAGAAAAGGGATTTTATTGATTTCAAAAGCCAGATATTCATAACAGATATTGGTAAGTGTTTTTAGGGATAAAAAATGGTTATCAAAAAATTGTTTTGATATCGTATTCTCATAAAAACTACGTAGGTATACCATTTTTTGTCGAAAAAGGTGCTTCATTTGAATCGCAGATTTTGCACGGTGAAGAGGAAAATAAAGTTTAAGTTTCATTGAATACATATTTTCGGG
>NW_020438900.1:1057206-1058134 GCF_000699045.2 Agrilus planipennis
AAATTAATAATTTTTAAATGTAATTGACTTAACTACTTAACCGATCATAATGAAAATTTTGTACGCCCATTGCAAAGGATATAGTAAAGGACATAGGGTACCTTTTGTCTAGAAGAAAAAAAGTAACTTTATGTGACCGTTGATGATCTTCGACACGTATTTAGGACACCAGCACTGCGGGTGAAACCTCTCATAAAATTTTGTACATACATTGTCAGGGATTCAGAAAAAAATACTGGTTACCTTTTATACAGAAAGAAAGTACTGTTGCCGAGGGACAGAGAAATTAATAATTTTTGTAGTCGTTGATGATCGACGACACGTGTATTAGGGCATGTAGAACATAGTATTTAATAAAAATACGTGAATCCATCATTAAATCAAAGGATATTCTGGAATTACAGTACAAAAAAAGCTAGTTTTGGAGAAAAAATTATACCTAGATAAGAAAAAATACATAAGTTATTGCATTTTCAAGAATGCTTGATTGTTGACTGTTTTAAAAAATTAGTAAACGAATGGACTTGGATATTTAGCATCTACTTTCTTTATTGCTAATTTTTAACAGCTTAGCTGATTGTAAATCATGAGGATATGTTTTTTACAATTACTTATTTACTATTTTTTGTGCAAAACTTTAGCTCAGGATAGGAACGAGTGCAGGTACGTGTCCAACCAGTCTTAGGACTGACGACCTTATGATGATGATGATGTGCAAAACTTAAAATACTTACGAGTCTAAACAATATTGCAGAATCAACAATTAAAAACTTTTCTGAAATTAACTTTTGATTTTATTTGCGTTTGTTTTTCAATTGTTTTTTTTTACCATATTTAGTTTTATGATTAGACAACCACTGAATATATATGTAGATCAAACGACGAAAAGTAGTTTCATAATTAATAAACAGAGTATCACAACCGACCC
>NW_020438900.1:1059753-1061801 GCF_000699045.2 Agrilus planipennis
AAGAAAAAATACAGAATTTATTATTATTTTCAAGAATGCTTGATTATTGACGGTTTTAAAAAATTAGTAAACGAATGGACTTGGATATTTAGCATCTACTTTGTTTGTTGCTAATTTTTAACAGCTTAGCTGATTGTAAATCATGAGGATATGTTTTTTACAATTACTTATTTACTATTTTTTGTGCAAAACTTTAGCTCAGGATAGGAAAGAGTGGAGGTGCGTGTCGAACCAGTCTTAGGACTGACGACCTTATGATGATGACGATGTGCAAAACTCAAAATACTTACGAGTCTAAACAATATTGCAGAGTTTATAATTAAAAACTTTTCTGAAAATAACTTTCGATTTTATTTGCGCTTGTTTTTCAATTGTTTTTCTACCATATTTACAATGAATGTATTCCATTCGGTTTTATGATTAGTCAACCACTGAATATATATGTACATCAAACGACGAAAAGTAGTTTCATAATTAATAAACAGAGTATCACAACCGACCCAGGTTGTGGTCCTCGACTCACGGAGTGATAACATCACTTCAATCTTGCAATATTAATCGGGCGAGAAGCAGGTTACAAACCGCCTCTGTGCCAGACACTTTGATGTATTCGTAGGTGCGAGAATGTAAAATATTTCGTTGTGTAAGTCCTACGAAAACCGCACATTTTTAAATTTTAAACAACGCCCGTTTACAAAACAAAAAAAAGTTACGTTCGTGATCAGGATATCGTGGTATCGTAGATAGAGAAGAAAGAAAGAGTAGGAAAACAGAGGAAATGTCAAAGATATGGGGAGAACTATCCAACCACGAAAATGACTCTTACTTCTGCCTCCCTAAGACATTTGCATCTAATCACAAGAACAAGGATACAATAATATACGAGGTGTGTTCAAAAAGTACCGAGCGGGTTACGTGTATTCGATTTTCCATTTTCTATGGCGTTATGTTGGCACTCATGTCTCTCACTTATACCGAGAAGTTCGGCCATGTTCAATGTTCAGTTAATTTTTGACATCTGCTTCGCTTGTACGTATTTTGGCACGTCTTCGATTTTTGCCTATTCCAAAAAAATTGATCAAAGAATTTATGTCGAATTTTCTGTGAAAAACAAAGTTAGGTGCGCGGACGCATTCCGATTATATTTATTGTGGCATATGGTGAAGCTACCTTGGACCGAAACGACGTTTATCGGTGTTACAAAATGTTCTCAAAGGGGCGAGAAGATATGGACGACGAAGAGCGTGCTGGACGCCCAAGCACGTTAATAGCAGATGAAAACATTGATGAAGTGATGATAATAGTATTGGCCAATCGTCTAATCTGCGTTAGAGAAGTTGATGAGAACCTAAACATATCGATTGGCTTCTATCATTCGATTTTTACTAATGATTTGGGCATGAGACGTGTCGCCGCGAAATTCGTACCAAAATTGCTCAATTTCGACCTAAAGCAGCATCGCATTTACATTACTAAGGAGCTGTTGGACTCGGTCCGCGACGACCCAAATTTGCTCCAGAGGATAATAACTGGTGACGAATCATGGGTTTATGGTTATGAAATGGAAACCAAAGCTCAATCATCCCAATGGAAGCTGCCGCACGAGCCAAGAACAAAAAAAGCGCACCAAGTTAGGTCGAATATGAAGGTTTTGCGTGTCCAACCAGTCTTAGGACTGACGCCCTTATGATGATGATGATGATATTATATTTAATTGAAAGAAAACTACTATAGGCTAGTTCAGGTCAAAAGCTATTTTTATTTATAATCTCCCAACTTTTAGTCCTTAAATGAGGGACTTCTTCAAGCCAGCGATTACGTATACCGGATCTACTTCGCAGTGACTTTCTTTCAATTAAATAATTTTGCATTGCGAACTTATCAGTACATGAAACATGAACCTGTAAATAAAAGATTTAAAAAGCTTTAGAAAATTTAGTACTTCCGTAGTACATATTCATTTGAAAAGCTCTTTTAAAATGGATAATCGGTTAAATTATTACAGAGACATGAGCTAAATGAAAAGCATGATTACGCTATATCAACCA
>NW_020438900.1:1061862-1064930 GCF_000699045.2 Agrilus planipennis
AATATTTTTATGTTTGATTTCTTTTGTTTCATTTTTAACATTATTTACTTAAAAATTTTACAATTTATATTTGCTAAACCGTGAACTTTGAAACAATTTTTAAGTTGAAGTTATAATATTCATAAAAACACCATTTTGGTGTTAAATTATTTAAAATTATTATTCTATTTATGTTCAGGTATAAACCATTTCCTTTTTCGTTTCATTAGTTCATTCATGGATTAGGTTTGAGATAATTCAACAACTCGAAACTAAAACCGTACTATTTCACTTTTTTTTTTTTTAAAAGCTCGTCGAACTACATCAGTAATACGAATTTCCCGTGCAAAATTCTTTGCCCATCTACATCATGCCAGAGAACAATGTGTAAAATCAAATCGTGCTTGAACCTAAATAAATTGCGGTTGAAGTTATTTTTTCATTTTTCGCTAGCTGCGCTTACTACAGCAGCTTTTGTAAAAGAAAACGCTCGACTGGTCTAATTTTATTGTTAGCTTAGCTCTTGTCGAAAGCTCTTTCTCTATCGTTCTACTTTTTTTTCTATTTCAATGAATCGAAAATACACGTATGTAAACCGCACGAAAAATTTAATAACAACTCTGTAACATTACCATTACCAGTAGAAAGTAACATTGATTAAAAGTAAGATGAAAGGTAGACATGTGTTCGTTAGTATTAGAGTGCTGCTAGTTTAAAATTTGTGCCTAAAAAGGTCGCAATGTATTGCATTGTATTAATCGAAACTGCACATCTTACTCTACTTACTCTAACGTTTATAACGATGGGCTTTTGTTTCTTTTTCTTTTTTGGGTGTTTCAGTCCCACCAGCCACTAATGTTGGTGGGCGAGCAGTCCTTCCAGATTACGTCGGAAAGTAGGGCGGAAGGCCCTCTTTAGCTATCTTTTAGGAATCATGCGAATGGGTAGGTGGTTAGTTGGTTGTTCGGGTGAAAAAGATGAAACGGATGAAATGAAGACAGAAGATAATGAAATATTATCTGTAGAATATTACTGCCCCCAGCATTTGCCTAAGTGATCGAAGGAAATTACAGAAAAACTTGAACCAAGGCAGACGGACTCGGAATTGAATCAGCGTCCCCCCAAATGCTAAGCAATGGTCTAAATTTCTAGGTCAAGCCACTCGGTGACTTTCTTGGACTCGTACACGACTCATTCAGATTTGGTTGTAAAAAAAATATCCAAGCAATAAATGTGATCGTTGATCAAACAAATAAGTGGCGCATTAAATCAAATATCTTTTGAATCAATTTTTATTATGACAGAATTGTTGAAGAAATGTCAATTTTACCATCAAAATAGATAATGACAGAGAGACGTTCAGATGAGAAAGAAAAGACGGACGAAATGAAAACAGAAGCGAATGAAATATTATCTTTGGAATATTACTGTCCAAGCATTTGCCTAAGTGACCCAAAGAAACCACAAAAAAACAGACGGACTCGGAATCGAATCGACGTCCTCCCAAATACTAAGCAATAGTCTCAACCTCCAGGTATGCGTGATGATGAGCTAACTATAAACACGGCAGTTTTGGTTGTAACCTCGTATCTCATTTCATTTGAAAATAAAAAACTTTGTGGTATCGTGGGACACCTGGACACTCTGTCCAGTCATGTTTTATAATTAATTGGTTATTTGACCAAAAAGAAATCCCTTTTTGTCCTGTAAATGTCACAAACGAATAATACCTTAGTAGCTCATGTCTTATGGTTTTATTTTTAGTTAGTTGTTAGTCTGTTCTCCATATCCAATGCAGTTAAACCGTTCCTCTTCAAACACATTTTCATAATTGATCTCTTTTTGTGTCGAGAGGATCTAATAACGCTCCCAGCCAGGAGTTCTGGCACTTGAAGCCAGGAGTCACAGCNTCTAATAACGCTCCCAGGAGTTCTGGCACTTGAAGCCAGGAGTCACAGCTGCTTCCTTGCCTTGACTACCTCTGCATTGATTCATAATAAAGGTCCTTATCATAAACCTCTCCTACCAACGCCTATATAGATACATATTCCTATTTAAGGAACGACGTCACGTTTATCGCGTTTGATATTAAAAAAAAAAGCATAGCTCAGTCGTTATTTGTACTTTGCCCTAATGATTACAGAAAAACGTACCAAAATTAAATTAAAGTTTCATAAATTATTTACTAGTGGGTCTCGGATAAGTTCAACATTTCAGTAAAAATAACGATTTTTAATCATATTCACAAAGAAGGTAAAAAACTCATCTGATTTTGAAAAATAACTCCGATTTACGGTCACTCAAATCATTTCTTAAAAATGAAAATCGATTTCAAGACCAATTCTTTCTTTGGAATAAGATGTATATGTACTGTAGGTGATTTGTTTTAAGACCTTAATGCACAAAAGCGTATACAATAAATTATGCAAGGTAGTACACTAAATACCCTTTTAAGCTAGATGTATAACAACACGGACTGCCTAGTACATACATGGGTAATTTAAACAAAGAAGTTAAATTACCGTTGGTAAACTAAGAGCATATTGTGTTACTAAAGAGTTCCGAATTAAGTTTCTTAGTTTTCTTGTGTAGCATGCTGGAAATAATTTATAGTAACAATGCGGCAAACATTTGTCATTTCTCATTTTAATAGATACCTAAGCACCGAGTGGCCCTCTCGGAAGAATACTATCACACACACACACATACACACACCACACACACACACCACACACACACACCACACACACACACACCACACACACACTACACACACACACATACATACACACACACATACATACACACACACATACACACACACACACACACAAATACTACAACTAGAAAACTACATACAGTTACAATAATTAAAATTGACAAAACAGCCGCATTTTTCGAATAATTGCAATTTCATTTTTTTATGTCTTAATCGAATTAATGAGTGAATATTATTTAGGTATCTGCTATGATCATTTATTCTGTCTTTATGAGAAGTTACTTTTTAAAATCTGATAGCACAGGATAATAATACAGTTTGTGTTTGAAAAATAATTAAAAGGGCGGTTAATGTTTGGATCACATGTTAT
>NW_020438900.1:1066734-1083077 GCF_000699045.2 Agrilus planipennis
ATGCCTGAGAAGGTGTCCTAAAAGTAAAAAATATTATAAATAGTATAATCAAAAAATCAACTTTACATACTTACTCTAATTACTATATTTTATAAAAATAAAACAGTAAATCACTTACCCCTCTCTCTCTTTGGAAACCCGAAAGTTTCTTTCTCATAACCAGCGACCGATTGTACAACAAAAAGTAATTTCAAAAATTTCGCAGTGGCTGACATGATTTAGATTTGATTTTTCTGTTTTCGAAAAATTTAGACTAAAGAGTAAAGGACAGTGGGCAGCCGCGATATTTAAAAAGCGTCTCGAACGTTTACATTCATTCTCAAAAAGCCGTAAAATGCGTCGTGACGCGAATAGCGGACACGACGTCGTCGCCACCGTCAGGACGGCACCGACGCCGGCGTCCAGGATGCAGCAAGACGCGAAGAGCATGCGTAAAACAGCCTTTCAAGTGCATATAATTTAACAGTGATTTTCATGTAAAGAGCAATAATTATTTTTTAGAACTGGGCATTTTTATTAAGTTATAATTATTGAAATTAACAGCTTAATTCACATAAGTTCCACTTTACTCTCTAATTAAGTTTTTCACTGAAATAAACAGAAATTAAAATTTAAATTAATTTACCATTAGAAAGACAATTTTTCCGCCTATAAAGCACTTCATATCAAACTTTATACACGGTGTTTAATAAATAACACGAAATATCAATGGTTAAAAGAAATAAACGTAAAATAGTACAAATTTTTGATTTAAACTACAAAAATGCACATCATTAAAGGTGGCAATCAATCAATCAACTTTTACTTGTTTGGATTGATTGATTTCTAAACGGTGTTGAAACTTTCATGAATCGCCCTGTATGTACAGTACACTTTATTCAACTAAACTTAATTGTGTTTTCCATCCATGCTCCATATGTACGAAAATCAAAGCCAAAATTAGTCAATTGAATCGTTTGATTGGAAGACCATCGTATGAAAGTACTTACCACTAAATTCAAAACTAAAAAAAATGAAAAATAAAAACTAACGAAAAATGTGTTAATTCTTGCCAGTTACTAACTTGCAGAAATACTATTTGTCCTTTCGAAATTAATACCACCAAGGAATATCGTAGTTCAACAGCATTAGTTTCCAATAAATTGTAGCTACAGCACATTTCCTGCTCCCTACTAGTAGCATTCCCACAAGCGCCATTGTTCCAGAAACAACATCATAAATACATACGATACATACATGGATGTATTTGTTACCGGAAATTTCAAATGGCTGTCCCGAAAAAATAACACATTTATAACATCCCAGGTTTTGACCTGGGGAAGTCGTGCTTCATTGTGGATTCACGCTGACTTGTTTATGTTCCCGGCATCCTGCAGGACAATGCTAAATTACCTTGTTCGGGTGAAAATTAATAGACAAGGATAGCAAATATTTCCACCATTTTCCCTCATGTTACTAGAAAGACGGAGGGATCTTTACACGTGGGGTAATTCGCTGAACAACGCGGAAATTATATTAATCTACAATTACTTTAATTACCTCTGTAAATTAGTTTTGCTAATATTCTTCATTTATTTGTTACCTTACAATGAGTTTCCAATTGTCCTAATTCATCGAGTCTTTGTTTTCAGCGATGTTCTTAGTGTCTATTTTCTTAGTCCGTGATTTAGTAGACGGAAATATATACAGTAAATATGACTGTAACGCTTGCAGCGAGAAGCAAATCGTTTATTTTATTTACTGTTCACAATAGAATATATTTTTGATCGAATCAATCTGCTTTAATCGTTAGTACGAGATCTGTTCAAAAAGCGAATTTCGTGTTCTTTCAAAAATTATTTATTTATTCTTGAACACCTATTTCGCCCCGTTCAAATTAATCTCTAACAGATATTATACACTTGTGCCAACGTTCTTTCCAATCCTCAAAGCGCCTTAAAAAATCATTTCTTGTGATCTTGTTCAGCTCCCCCTTCGATGCCGTCTTTATCTCTTCAATCGTAGGGTAACGTTGTCCTTTCGTGGGCCTCCTTTTCAAATAAGAAAAAGTCACGGAGGGTCAAATCTGGGAAACACGGTGACTGCGGTATTATTAGTGAGTTGTTTTTAGCCTGTTCTACCTGTAGCAAGAACTCATGATGCATCAAACCCATGCAATTGAAGAAAACTGTAAGCAAAACCTTAACATTCGAACTAACTTGGCGCGCTTTTTTCGTTCTTGGTTCGTGCAGCAGCTTCCATTGGGATGATTGAGCTTTGGTTACCACGTCATAACCATAAACCCATGATTCATCACCAGTTATAACCCTCTGGAGCAAATTTGAGTCGTCGCGGACAAAGCCCACTAGCTCCTTAGTAATGGTAATGTAATCCTGGAGCAATTTTGGTACGAATTTCGCGACGACCCGTCTCATGCCCAAATCATTAGTAAAAATCGAATGGTAGGAGTCAATTGATATGTTAAGGTCTTCAGCATCTTCTCTAACGATGATTCGACGGTTAGGATGTACTAATTTACTATTTTCATCACTTTATTAATGTTGTCGTCTGTTGTTGACTTGCTCGAGCTCGTTCACATCTTCTAGGCCCTGTGAGAACATATTGTACCATCGATAAACGTTGCTTCGGTCCAAGATAGTTTTACGATATGTCGCAGTTAACATTCGGAATGCGTCCGCACACTTAATTTTGATTTTATACAAAATTTGATGCAGATTCTTTGATCCATTTCTTGGAACAGACAAAAATCGAAGATGAGCCAAAACACGTGGAAGCACGCGACACTTTTTGAACAGGCCCCGTATACCTTTACCTAGGTTTAATAATTACGATTACTTTAGATCGGCCTGTATATGGGGTTGCTAATTACTTTAATACAATGCNGCTTCGGACAACTACAGTGTCGTGTTTTGGCGTTGGGGTTTTGAGCTATTCTGTTTGTTCTACAACAACCGCCAAAGTTTTTCCAATCTTCATTTTTCGTCTGTTGTTAACGTGCTCGAGCTCGTTCACATCTTCTAAGCCCTGTGAGAACATATTGTACCATCGATAAACGTTGCATCGGTCCACGATAGTTTTACGATAAGTCGTAGTTATCATTCGGAATGCGTCCGCGCACTTAATTTTGTTTTTCATACAAAATTTGATACAGATTCTTTGATCCATTTCTTGGAACAGGCAAAAATCGAAGATGAGCCAAAACACGTGCAAGCAAAGCACCTGTCGCGACAATTTTTGAACAGGCCCCGTATACCTTTACCTGGGTTTAATATTTACGATTACTTTAGATCGGCCTGAGTATGGGGTTGCTAATTACATTAATACAATGCTGTTTTATTCCACTCTACTCTGCGCAAATATCAATTAAGTATTAACCATCCAGGCGACGTACCTGCTTAGAACAGTATTTCGAAACATACAATAGGAAAAAATAAAAATAAAAAACGCGAACGCATCTTCGTCAACAAGCCGACCAGCATTATGTGCGTTCTAAAATTTTAAAGAGCCAGTTAATTAAGTCCACGGCTTCGGCAAAGGAGAGAGAAAGACGGGAGAATCCCCACAGGCATGTAGTGTGGGCGGTATCAACAACGTGCTGGTGTGACCTAAATTATTAATTTGACAGTTACAACCCCCGTCGTGTAACTTATTTAGGGATGCGATGAAATTCGAGAAGTGACAATCCAACATTGTTGTTTGTACAAGCTGTCTGTAGTATATACATATATATATATATGCGTGTGTGTGTATCAGAGTTGATGTCAGTGATACGACACCAATGCATATCCTACTTGGATCTGTCGGCATTCTCGGTCCTGTAACCCGGGCTTAGAAACAAGCCTCGGTTTAAACCCCTCGCGGATACTATACGACGAGATTTAATGAAGAACAGTCGCTTCTCTCTTGTTTTAACGCTCGTGTCACCTAGCGTGAATCCGTTAATTTTTCAGCGGAAAAGGTAAGCAAACATTTTTAATTTATGTTTGTGCAGAAGGTGCCTGAAAACATTGTGGCAAAAATGTAACGCGAGCGAGTTAAAAGAGAACAAAGGCCGAGCATGGCATCATGTTTTACAAACTATGATTAAATGCTAAAAGAGCAAAACGGTAACCTAAAGATTAAAAAAAAAATGCATTAGTCATTACCCATCTGGTTACAGACGGAATATTTTCAGGACGAAACATTGAACAGCATACAGGAGTTGATATTGAGCCGTAAAAGAGCATTAAAAACGACCATCTAATTGGATAGAATTAACAAGGACCTCACACGACTTGAAGATCAGCACAAAAGAGTTCCAAATATTTAAGAAAATGCAAGACCAATACCAATACTGTCATTATACTAGCAAGTCCAAGAGCAAGCCTACAACCAAGATCGAACGAGCAAGACCTAGACTAAAAACAAAACCGAATATTCAATACCAAGGCCAAATACGCAAGATTTGTTTAGATTTTCTCAGAAAGACTAAGACCAAGACTAGAGTTTGTTCCAGTCTTGATATTGGTCTTGTTTTGCTTATCGCTATAATTAGACGACAAACAGGCAGACACGTCAATGATTATATAGGGGTTTCATTTCGTATCATCATCATCATCATCATCATACGACCGTCAGTCTTAAGACTGGACACGTATCTCCACTCTTTCCTATCCTGAGTTAATCTTCGCATTTTCCTAAAACTTAAACAACCCATATCCTTAACTATTTGCAAACAGTAATCCAATATAGGTCTACATCTACCCCTCCTAACTTCCGTTTCTATCCCTAATAAGTCTCTGACTAGACCTACATGCCTCAGAAGGTATCCTACCAACCTATCTCGCCTATTTTTTATTGACTTCCATAGAGTCCTCTGTTCTCCTATTCTTTCCAATACCTCTTCNGCGGAAAAGGTAAGCAAACATTTTTAATTTATGTTTGTACGGAAGGTGCCTGGAAACATTGTGGCGAAAATGTAACGCGAGCGAGTTAAAAGAGAACAAAGGCCGAGCATGGCATCATGTTTTACAAACTATGATTAAACGCTAAAAGAGCAAAACAGTAACCTAAAGATTAAAAAGAGAATGCATTAGTCATTACCCGTCTGGTTACAGATGGAATATTTTCAGGACGAAACATTGAACAGCATACAGGAGTTGAAACTGAGCCGTAAAAGAGCATTAAAAACGACCATCTACTTAGACAGAATTAACAAGGACCTCATACGAGTTGAAGATCAGCAACAAAAGAAGAAAATTGGAGACCAATACCAATACTGTCTTTATATTAGCAAGACCAAGAGCAAGGCTACAATCAAGATCGAACGAACAAGAGCTAGACTAAAAACAAGACCGAATATTCTAGACCAAGACCAAATACGCAAGATATGTTTAGATTTTGTCAGAAAGACCAAGACCAAGGCTAGAAGTGTTTGAGCAAGATCAAGACCAAGACAGAATAAGCAAGACCAAGACTAATACCAAGACTGTCCCAGTCTTGATATTGGTCTTGTTTTGCTTATCGCTATAATTAGGCGATACCTGACAAACAGGCAGACACGTCAGTGATTATACAGGGGTTCCATTTCGTATCATCATCATAAGATAGTCAGTCCTAAGACTGGTTGGACACGCACCTCCACTCCTTCCTATCCTAAGTTGACCTTCGCATTTTCCTAAAATTGAAACAATCCATATCCTTAACTATATGCGAACAGCAATTTAATATAGGTCTACCTCTACCCCTCCCAATTCCTGTTTCTGCCTCTAATATGTCTCTGACTAGACCTTCATGCCTGAGAAGGAGTTCTATCAACCTATCTCGCCTATTTCTTATTGACTTCCACAGAGTCCTCTGTTCTCCTACTCTTTCTAATACCTCTTCATTTCTAACCTTCTTTATCCACGGTATTCTCATCATTCGTCTGTACTTCTAACCATTTCTTTTCCGTCGCGCCCACTGTCCATGTTTAACAACCTTTTTCGAATTTCTAAATTAACCACTCGCGAGCATAGAAGTGACTTCTTCTTATTGAACGCCACTCGACCCTTTATATCCTTACTACTCCTTCCGTCCTGACTTATCTGGCTTCCTAGATACCTAAAATCGGCCACTTCTTCTAATTTTTCTTCTCGTGTCTTTATATTCGCTCTCTCCCTACTTCTTCTTCCCTTGCATACCAGTATTTTTGTTTTATTTTTATTTATTTTCATACAGTACTGTTTTATCAATACAGCTTCCATTTTATTTAGACCTATTTCTAACTCCTCCTTGCTAGATGCTAATACTGCTGTATCATCTGCAAATCTAAGCATACTAATCTTTTGCCCCTGTATATCTATTCCTACAGTTGTACTGTCTTTAATGATGTTGATCGCGTCTTCGATGTATAGATTCAAAAGTAGCGGTGACAGTGTGCAACCCTGTCTGACTCCCTTCCTAATATTTACTTCTCTACGTTGCAGCCCCATCTCTGTAACTGCCTGTTGCTCTTTATACAAATTAAGTATCACTCTTCTATCTTTGTAACTCATCCCTACATTTTTAAGTATATTTAGCATCTTGTCTCATTTACGTAGTGTTTTTTGAAATCCAAAACCTTAAAATTTAAAGTTAAACTTAATTTTTCTGTTGTCCACTCGAAAGGAGAATACTATTCGGAAGTTCCTTTTCGAGGATAAAGATATCTGCAGTTGCTAATAAAAAAAGTTGGTGACGGCAATCTGTTCGCTATAGTCTGCAACAAATTTAATAAAGCACTTCCCGATATTTATTGGATTTCTTCCCGAAGCGAGCGGGAGAATTTTAAGAGAAAAAATTAATACCAAGTTTTCAGTTTCCGGTGGAAGGATAAATTGTGAAATTGCAATTTCGAATGAGAATTCCAGAGTTGGAGAAGTAATGACTGATATCAAATCAGCTGCCTATAATAGTAGCTTGATTCAATCGAAAAAGAATTGACAATATGATAGAAAGATTTCAATAATGTAACACTGCTTTAAAAATTATCTGCGTTTTAACTTAATTGTCATCATACCTGCTAAGTAAGTGTCTTCACTAACATTCCCACTCTGCTTATTGACTTTATTTATTTTGTATTAGGATATTTCGATCTTGATGATGTCAATAACAAGTATATCTGCAAGCAAAACGGCAAGTATTCGCAGAATTCGTAATATTAAGCCAAATCTTTACAAATGTATGTAGAACACTACTTTATGTGTTCCGTGTCTCACTGGCATACATATTTAAGAAGTTAAGTCAATTTCCTTGCGTTTCTTTACCTCCACGGGCCCGAGAAGAATTCACCGGCGAGTCGTATATATTCTTTGTAAATGTCATTTAAACTACAATCTTCGTGGAGAATGTATTGCAGCAGTTGTTCTAAGTACATACACTTAATATTTTAAAGGAAATGGAGTCAAAGCAAGCCGTCTTCTCAAAACATTCAAGAGGACTGCAATAACCTACGAACTACGTATGTACTTATATAAAGAAAGAAATTGAGCTTATCGCAAAGCCATGGAGATACGAATATGGCCAAAAACAAAGAGCAAAAATATGCACTTGGGTGCATGGTTCAAGAAATACAGAATCATCATCATCATCATAGGATCGTCAATTGTTTCATTCCCACCAGCCACTAAAACGGGTGGGCGGGCAATCCCCCCGGACTACACCGGAAGTTAGAGCGGAAGGTCTTCTTCAGCTTGCTGTCAGGAATCGTGGGAATGGGTGGGTGGTGGTTCGGGTGAGAAAGATGAGACGGACGAAATGCAGACAGAAGATAATGAAAGATTATCTGTGAAATATTACTGCCCAGCACTTGCCTAAGTGATCCAAGGAAACCACAGAAAAACTTAGACCAAGGCAGACGGACCGGGAATCGAACCGTCGTCCTTCCAAATGCTTCACAATGGTGTAAACTTCTAGGCCATGCCGCTCGATTATTAAAAGTAAAGTATACCACATCCTTAACTATTTGTGAACAGCAGTATAATCTACATTTACCTTAACTTCTATTTCTAACTAGCCCTTTATGCCTGAGAACCTGCCAACCTACATCGCCTAATTCTTGTTGACCTCTATGGCGCCCTCTGTTCTTCAATTCTTTCTAATACCTCCCCACTTCTAATTTTCCCACTCACTTGTAACACTATATTTCCAAATGCATTTGTGATTTAAATTCTTATAAAAGTTAATTGAATGTATGCTTGATGAGCTATGTTTAAATAAATAATAAATAGTTTTCACAGAAATGATCACACCTCTAGTTCTCGGTGGGTGATAATTATCATCATCATAACGTCATCAGTCCTAAGCCTGGTTGGTCACGCACCTTCACTCATTCCCCTCCTGGGCTAATCTTCGCATTTTCCTGAAACTAGAATACTCTACATCCTTAACTATTTGCCAATAGTAATCTAATCTAGGTCTACTCTTAACTCCTGTTTCTGCCTCTAATATGTCTCTGACTAGACCTTCATGCCTGAGAAGGTGTCCTACCAACCTATCTCGCCTATTTTTNCAATAATTTACGAACTACGTATGTACTTATATAAAGAAAGAAATTGAGCTTATCACAAAGGCATGGAGATACGAATAGGGCCAAAAACAAACCCAAAGAGCAAAAGTATGAACTTGGGTTCATGGTTCAAGAAATACAGAATCATCATCATCATAGGATCGTCAATTGTGGCGGACAATCCCCCCGGACTACACCGGAAGTTAGAGCGGAAGGCCTTCTTCAGCCTTCTTTCAGGAATCGTGGACCGGCGTCCTTCCGAAAACTAAACAATGGTTTAAACCTCTAGGCCATGCCGCTCGGTTATTAAAAGTACAACATCCTACATCTTTAACTTTATAAACAGCAATGTAATCTAAATCTACCTCTACCCTTAACTTCTGTTTCTGTTTCTAATATGCCCCTAACTAGCCCTTTATGCCTGAGACGATGTCCTACCAACCCATCTCGCCTAATTCTTATTGACCTCTAAAGCGCCCTCTGTTCTTCAATTCTTTCTAATACCTCCGCACTTCTAATTTTCCCATTCACTTGTAACACCATATTTCCAAATGCATTTGTGATTTAAATTCTTATAAAAGTTAATTGAATGTATGCTTGATAAGCTATGATCTAATATGTCTCTGACTAGTCCTTCATACCTAAGAAGATGTCCTACCAACCTATCTCGCCTATTTTTTATTGACATCCACAGAGCTCTCTGTTCTCCAATTTTTTCTAGTACCATGTAATTTCTAACCTTCTTTATCCACGGTATCCTCAACATTCGCCTGTAACACTACATTTCGAACACTACATTTCTAACATTTTCTTTTCCGGCGCGCCCACCGTCCATGTTTCGCAACCGTATAGCGCCGCGCTCCAAACATACCCCTTTAACAATCTTTTTCGAATTCCTAAATTAACCGTTCGAGAGCATAGAAGTGACTTCATTTTAGTAAAGACGACTCGATTCTATGCTATCCTTTACTTTCTATCCCTATTGGTCCTTCTGTGACCTAATAATAAATTATGTCCCATAACCATATCGGATAATATACTTATAAATAACTATTGAAAGTGCATCAAAATGCATCCAATATTTTTTAAGATTTACAAAAACAAATATTGACTGATAAAGTGTACGTAAGAAGGCTGATAATTACTATGGACAAGGCTAGATATCATTTCAGACTTTTTATTTTAATGAGAAATCCTTTCATAAATGTTTATGAATATATCTGGCTTTTAAAAGAGGGTTGTAACATGAATTTAGGAAGGAAACTAAGGGGTTGACGTTTTCTGGATCTCTACCAAAAACCTTTTGTCTTTAAACTTGCCTGGTGGACATACGCGAACACGGTGTCCAATGAAAGGGGTTGTTGTGTCAGGTATGATTGTAGACACTGTAAGTAATTTTATTCTTTTGTCTTTTCAGTGCCAACAAATGAATATTATTTGCTATTAATTATCATTAAACATACTCGTTTATAAAAATTTACATAGTTATGGCTTTCACTTACTTGTTTCGCTAACGTTTGGTCCATTTATAGTGGGCTGAACACTAGGTGGTCCATGAGATTTAGGTGACTTTTTATCTGTAAAAGAAACAACTAAAACAATATTTAAAATAATTAGGTAGTTCGTTTATGTAAAGAACTCAAAAAAAAACAATACATCTAAATAATTATTATTAACAACTCTATCATTTTCCATAGTAGACAGGAAAAATGCAAGATTGCAGAAAATGAAGTTTGCAGAGTCCTGCAGCCGGATAAGGGATGTTACAGGACGACTTGGAAAATCAATATGGAAAACCTACCGCCTCTACTGCCATCTAGACGTGAAAAGCTGGAAAACTAATTATTTTAGAGAAGCTTTATTGAGGGAAATCAGGCAAAACACAAGAGAGAGCGTACCCTATTACTTACTCTTGTCAAAATTTGTGATTTTATAACCGTCCTTTTTAACATTGATAGATATAATGGAAAAAACGAAAAAGGACAGACAAATGTAAAAACCTCTAAAAAGTATAACTGGAATTACCCAATTTTCCTAGAAAACTTAACAGGAAAATTATAATGATGTTTCCAGGGTTTACAGTTTTTAAGTAACTTGACCATTATTTTCTTTGATAAAATCCATTATTTGGATAAAATAGTAAATAAAAATGAAAACAAAAAAAGTAGTCATCACAATTTTACGCGAAAAGCTACTTCTTGAAGAGCGTAGGTATTAGCAAAAACGTTACATATTTAGGCAAAAAATATACATAAATGCTGAGTAGTAGTATAATAATTATATTTAAAATTCAAACTCATTAATAAGGGATAGTTGTTAGTTTCGATTGAACAGTTTAATTTGTTGAACAAAATTAGTTTCATTATTCAAAAAATTAATTTTATCATTATATTACTGTATCAATAGTTCGGGTTAGGAAGAAACACAGAAACGCGAGAGGTCATTGTGGGTTTACGGGTAACAATACAGAAAACGATAAACAAGAAAAGAGCGCGTAAACAAGACTCCTGAAGTTTGACAATGTTAAATAGGACAAGATGTTAATTATACTTAAAATTGTAGGGATGAGATACAGAGATAAAAGAGTGACACATGGTTTGTATAGAAACAGACAGTTATAGAGCATGATCAGCAACGTAGAGAAATATTAAGGAGTTAAATAAGGATGCACACTGTCAGTACTAGTTTTTAATCTATACATCGGAAACAAGATCAACATCATTAAGAAGAACAATTGTAGGGATAAATATACAGAAACAAAAGATTAGTATTTCTAGATTTGCAGATAATATAGAGGTATTAGCATCTAGCAACGAGATGTTAGAAACTTAGAAAGCTTTAAACAAAATGGAAGCGCTATTGACAAAACAGTATAGCATGAAAATAAATAAAAGTAAAACAAAAACACCGGTATGTAAGGAAAGAAAAAGCAAGGAAAGAATTAATATAACGAAGGGAGATGAACAATTAGGAGTGGTTGATTCTAGATACCTAGGAAGTCAAATAAATCAGGACGGAAGGACATAAAGCAGAGGATAGCGCAGGGTCGAGTCGCGTTCAATAAGAAGAAGTAACTTCTACGCTCGCGAAAGGTAAATTTAGAAATTCGAAAAAGATTGTTAAAGGTGTATGTTTGAAGCGCGTCGCTGTAGGGATGCGAAACACGGACGGTGGACGTGGCGGAAAAAGTTAGAAGTGTTCGAAATGTGGTTTTAAAGGTTAATGATGAGGATACTGTGGATAGAGAAGGTTAGAAACAAAGAAGTATTAAAAAGAATAAGAGAACAGAGGACCCCGAGATAAAATGTTCAGTCTCTCAGAGTCTCTGAATGCGAGACTCGAGTCTCCGTCTCTTATCGAGTCTCTCTGGTGTCGCTAAGACCGACTGTTATGAGAGTCTCAAAAAAACTGTTTAGCGTCTCTGAACGAGAGACTCGAGTCGCTCATAGAGTGATCCTCATTTCGTATCCAGTCTCTGAACGAGAGACTCGAATCTCTGAACGAAAGACCCGAATCTCTCAATAAGTACTGTCTCGATAGACATGGTTAAAAGTTTCTAAGTTCATCATATTTCAGTGATCCCAGTCTTTCTACGAGAGACCCAAGTCTCTCAATTTTTCAATTTTATTAATTCAGTCTCTCTGTAAGAGACTCGAATCTCTGAATTAACAATTTTATCGTTCGAGTCTCTCATATAAAGACTGTGAGAGATCCATAAAAACACCTAGGCAATAACCGAGAGACTGTGAAAGACTGTGAGAGACGCTCTCAGAGACGCTGAAAGACTCTGAGAGACTGAAAATTTTTATCTAGGGGTATTATCNAAAAATGTTCAGTCTCTCAGAGTCTCTGAAAGCGAGACTCGAGTCTCCGTCTCTCATCGGGTCTCTCTGGTTTATTAAAAAAACTGTTTAGCGTCTCTGAACGAGAGACTCGGGTCGCTCATAGACAGATCCTCATTTCGTATCAAGTCTGTGAACGAGAGACTCGAATCTCTGAACGAAAGACTCCAATCTCTCAATAAGTAGTGTCTCGATAGACATGGCTAAAGGTTTCTAAGTTCAACATATTTCAGTGATCCAAGTCTTTCTACGAGAGACTCGAGTCTCTCAATTTTTCAGTTTTTTTCATTCAGTCTCTCTGTCAGAGACTCGAATCTCTGAATTAATAATTTTATCGTTCGAGTCTCTCATACAAGAGACTGTGAGAGATCCATAAAAACACCTAGGCAATAACTGAGAGACTGTGAGAGACGCTCTCAGGGACCCTGAAAGACTCTGAGAGACTGGAGACAGACTGAAAATTTTTGTCTAGGAACTATGGAAATCAATGAGAAGTAGGGAAGAAGTTACGAGGAGTACAGGAAGACGCAGTAGATTACCTAGATAATGATTACTACACCTTCTTTTATGCTCTTTATTCGTCGACTAAATATTCTGCTAGTTTGTCCACTGTATCTACCCATCGTTAATAATGATACCAATTTCAATTTAATCCTACACAAGTGTTATTGACAATAAAAGATGCACATATGTGTGTAGGTGTTGCACGTTATCATTTCTCGTCCTATTATACTTTCATAAGTATATTTTCAACTTACGAAATTATATAACTAGTAAAAGGGAATGTGCGGAAAAGCCGTTGATTCGAGCATTTCGCCGAGTGGTTTGGATTCCCAATGGGAAACGGTTATTTCCCACTTTTCGCTATTTTCATGCATTACGTACAACAATACAGGAAGGAACATTTACACAGAAAATCAATTTAAAATGTCAGCATGAGGTTTCCTTTAACAACAAAACACACAACACACCGATGCTCAAAGCGATCTCGCTTCTTCGCTTTATTGCTTTTATTCTTTGTGTACTTATATCAAGCGTAGAATATTATCAATTTATCAAAATTGGATATTATTTACACATGCAAACTAGAAACTACTATCAGGTATTAATTTAATGCATACATTTATAGGAATGATTGTCCCAACTTTCGATTCAAAACGATTTTGATTTATTACATTTTTTTTTTTCAATAAGAAGCACTCATGTAAGTAGATAAATTTGAAAGTATAGTAGGCAAAAACGGAAAGAATTATTTCCCAACAAAAGACGTCCTTACAGGCATTTTTGCTAACAAGACACGTACCTAAAAAGACATGGATTCGTACGTTTACAATTTGAACAAAAAAGGACAAAAATTACTTTAATATGAACCTTTTGACAATTGAATAGAGGGGTCTCCCTAACTGCCATAACAAAAAACCGATTCAAATTTATTTATTGAACTTCTTGCCAAGTTTCAAAAGGAAATGCCACAGCAGACTTTTGTAATGTAATTAAATTACAATAAAAATCCTGGACAAACCAAAAAGTCCACAAAAATTAAATTTTCCTGCAACGTATGTCATATTGGGTCGCGAAACTTCCCTTATTTTCAATTGAAAATTATTTACTAACACCAAAAAGGACAAACCGTGAATCCATGAAAAACTTTGAAGATGGACACAAATATCAAGAATTTAAACCTCTTGTTCGATGTCAATACTTTTAAAAATGTTTTTAATTTTAGTTGCGATTANAGTAAGATATGTCGAAAATGCTGCTTATCGCTCTCCATATTTAAAAGGGCACCAACCAAAAACTACTGCGTAGAATTAATTGGAGTTTTTCACGCACAAGCCTTGCTATATGAGCTCTCAAAGCATATAAAAATTATACGGCTTAAATGTGAAGTTGGGTGCAAAAGAATACAATTAAATCCTCTGTCGGGAAAAAACGAAATGACTTTCCGAACAACCCTATATTTTGACATGAAACTTTTACTATTTGACGCTCCTCTTTCAATTGAAAAGCGATGCATTGGCAGACAGCGGAGTTTCCTGTACCGAATGCATGACGTCGTGCGACCGGGGAAAATAAACAATGAAAGCCTGCGTTAGAGATGCCTTCAATCGGTGTCGTTGTTTTGTGTGATGGAAGACAATATATTAGCCGTAGAAAGCGGATTTACGAAGGAGCAATCGCAGCGCTGTTACGCGTCGAAAGCTCCCGAGCAAATAGAGTATTTACATTAACCCCAAACCCCATTTCGTATTTATATGTGTGTGTGTGTATATATAAATAATGTACATAAATGTGCTTCCAGTTTACTCGAGATTTAAATTGCTACGAATGCGTCAGAAAATGGCTCTACATTATCTTTCAGATCTCAAAGAAGAAGCTCGCGCTCGAAATGACGCTAAAAAGTAATCTGGATGCGTGTGAAAACAAAAGAGAGGCGCTCGTATGAATTTTAAAACAATTTCAAAGAGCACACGTCTGAAAGTGTTTCATTTTTAAACAAAGAAATAACTGACTTCTTCAGACAACAAAAATATTAGCAGAGAAATTCGTATCTATCTGTTTCTCGTTAAAAACATTTGACATAAGTGCCTGCTAACTTAAAATTTGACTTAGTAATGTTGATCAGTATATTTTTAAAAAGACAAGATTACCGTACCTCTTTATTTTCAAACCTGCTGAAACTAAACCTAAAATAAATATGCTAAAGTTGCTCACGCCGCTTTTGAGTAATCGGCAATTTTCTATTGCCAACCAACATACTCCGAGTGGGAGAAAATTCATAGTAGATGATCCTCCACTTTATATTCAAAATGCCTTGCTACGTTTTTAAATATATACACGTATATGCCCATATATATATATATATATAGCTGTAAATATTTTCAATTTGTGAAGCCATGAAAAGAAAATACGGCTTTTACGGTTCACAGGGGTAGAAATCAAGAAATCAACAGGAAACAAACAAGTATTGCCAACAAAATAACAGGTCACCGGATCGGTTTACACTTTTCGTATTTCAATTTGCATTTAGTTCATGCTTTGAACATATTATTTAATGCTCAGAAGCTATTTTAAGACCAAACCCTTAGTTTAAGTTGAAAAACTTAAAAGAATGTATCAGTTGAGAGAAAACAACCCTTAAAAGAACTCGACTTCAAGCAACAAGTATTGCTCATTTTTCGTTTTTGTATTACTATTCTACAGGGTGAGTTACAAAAAATGCCCCAAGTCATTACTCCTTTAGATACGGCTATAATTCGTGAGACAAAGTTGTGCAGTAGATTGTCATCTAGGTTTTGGGATAGATCAATGCTGCTTCCTGTTTAACTGAAAATGACACCAACGGCAGGTGTTTGACTGAATGCCTCGTTATGTTGTATTTCGAAAAGCTCAAGTATTATATACTCAAGACCAACGATCGCTGAGACATTCGTCAATATTAATGGTTCGCATGGAGCATTGTTAACACTGTTTGAATTATTGTTATTGCTACCCTTAAGCTTTTTGAAAGACAATTGAGGTACCTACTGACAAAACAATAAAATGTAGAGGATGTTCCTGAAGTTAATGTCACTTCCGACGAAACAAGTATTTTTTGTAATCCACCCTGTATGAGCATAACCTCGATACTTATCCTCTCTTACATCAGTGTTTCTGGAAGAATTCTCATTACGATTGCCCTTACTCTAAGGAAATATCTTCTGCTGAGCTTTTGTATTATATTGGGTTGTTCGGAAAGTCATTTCGTTTTTTCCCGACAGAGGATTTAATTGTATTCTTTTGCACCCAACTTCACATTTAAGCCGTATAATTTTTATATGCTTTGAGAGCTTATATAGCAAGGCTTGTGTGTGAAAAATTCCAATTAATTATACGCAGTAGTTTTTGGTTGGTGCCCTTTTAAATATGGAGAGCGATAAGCAGCATTTTCGACATATCTTACTGTTTTACTACAGAAAGGGTAAAAATGCTGTTCAAGCCAGAAAGAAATTGAC
>NW_020438900.1:1085430-1086394 GCF_000699045.2 Agrilus planipennis
CAATAAAAAATAGGCGAGATAGGTTGGTAGGACACCTTCTCAGGCATGAAGGTCTACTCAGAGACATATTAGAGGCAGAAACAGGAGTTAGGAGGGGTAGAGGTAGACCTAGATTAGATTACTGCTGGCAAATAGTTAAGGATGTGCGATGTTCTAGTTTTAGGGAAACTCGAAGGTTAGCTCATCAGGATAAGAAAGAGTGGAGGTGCGTGTCCAACCAGTCTTAGGACTGACGACCTTATGATGATCAATGTCACATTGTGTATCAAAGTCACAGAAATTCATTTGTCATGCAATAATTCTGCATCATCATTATAACCACAAGGGTCACGAGAAAGAATTGAACCCTTAACGAAAAAATGCAAAATAATTTAAACGTCAAACAAAACAAACTGAATACCTTCGTGAATGGAGGTATCTCACCTTTGAAACAATTTTCATTAGGTTCATTTCCTAGAAGNAAAGTCGTTTGCCTCATCCAATTTCCGTTTATGGTTTCGTCAATCGTCTGATACACCCTCGTTGACACCGTTCATTTTAATTACGAGCAAGTTACGGACGACGTTACGAACAGATTCTCAAAAGACAAAACTCGTAAGGGTCTAATATGAGTATAATAAAATACCATTTCATAAAATATTATTATAACGCTTTTCCGTCTTTTCTTCCGTTGATGATACTTATGTCACTTCTTTCTTTCATGATAACAATAGAATAGCGACAAGAATTTAAATAATTGCAGGCTTTAATTTGTTTATTTATCATCATCATCATAATAAGGTCGTCAGTCCTAAGACTGGTTAGACACGTACCTCCACTCTTTCCTATCCTGAGCTAAACTTCGCATTTCCCTAAAACTAGAACAGCCCATATCCTTAACTATTTGCGAACAGTAATCTAATCTAGGTCTACCTCTACCCCTCCTAACTCCTGTTTCTGCCTCTAATATGTCTCTGACTAGACC
>NW_020438900.1:1087101-1093504 GCF_000699045.2 Agrilus planipennis
GGATAAAATGGTCAATTTTTCCGTGCAGTACTGTACGGATTATACGCTCCTCACCGGTTAAGAGTTTGGCCGAGAGTTGTCTCCTTTCTTTTCTGGCCTAGTGCTGTTCTTTTCTACTTTGCGCCGGTCAAACTGAAGGTCACATCGCTACAGAAAGTAAACGAAGTATAGTTGAGTTAAAGTTTTCGTAATGCACAATATGAATGTAATAGGATGCACCTCCCAAGCATCTGAAGGTTCATGAAATTTTGAACTAGCAATAGGTACCTACCTGTGTCAGCTCTTTTTAGCTGTTACATTTTTCCTCTAAAAAGCTTAATGCATTTTTTAAATCTGGCATTCCATTTGTGCTGCAAAAATCCGTCGAATTAGTCCGTCCACGATACTGACGGAAGACTCCTACGGTGCGAGCATAAAACCTTGTAATACTGCCTCTCTTGAGATGCAAGTATAAAATGGGTTTTAGTGAAAATGTTGTTTCATTTCTGGCACAAACCGTAAAAAAAAAATAAATGGAATACAAAGTACCTCCATGTGCTACATTGATATGAAATATGGGTTGTTTTTAACATTATGACAAGTTTAACTGGTTTGGCAGGAAAAAGGAAAGTAACCTACAGTAGAACCTCTATAACTCGAACGTCAAGGGAGAGGCCAAAAAATTCGAGTTATAGAGTTTCCGACATATGGAGGATTTTGACTTAGGCGGATTTTGAAAATCAAAATAAACACTTGACGGCTTAACATGAATCATAAATTTCTTAAGTGGTAATACTATTTATTATATACTCCGAAATTGTTTTTCTTTCAAACTATAGACGTAATATGATTCAGATTATCGAGTTGTAAAGATTGTAAAATATATAAAACATTACTATGTTCGAGATACAGAGGTCCAATTTAATTTTTTGAGTTCTAAAGGGAAAATATGTACCAATATGGCTTGCAGAGACTCACTGATTATTTTGACAAATAGAGGGTTAATATTTCGAGTAATGGTGGTTTTGGGGCTTGAAGGGAAGGGAACAAACATTTTTTTCGAGTCTTGGAGGTTTTCGACTTATCGAGGTTTGACTTAAAGAGGTTCTACTGTACAAAGAAGAGTCGAGATATAAAAATTCGTATAGCCGGTAATAAATAAATAGAAAAATAACCGCATATTAGTCTTTCATCATTCACAATCCGGAAGAAAAAAAAGAAATATGAAAGGCATCAGTTTAAGTATGCGACTTATAAGTTGGTTGGCTTTTGATAAATCTTGCCAATTTTCTTTGTTATCAATCACNTAGGTTCAGTAGTTTCGGAGATAGGGAGGGAATGGTCAATTTTCATCTAATTTTTTAAATAACTTTAAAATTACAAAAAATATATATTTGAGATCCTTACAACAAGCCCTTTCATTTGATATGTCACACGGTACAGTTTGCAAAACTTCTTTTTAATTTTCTATTGGTCCCCCAAAATGACTCCCATGTTCAAAACTATTTTCTATATTTTTTTCAAAATTTTAGGTTCAGTAGTTTCGGAGATAGGGAGGGAATGGTCAATTTTCATCTAATTTTTTAAATAACTTTAAAATTACAAAAAATATATATTTGAGATCCTTACAACAAGCCCTTTCATTTGATATGTCACACGGTACAGTTTGCAAAACTTCTTTTTAATTTTCTATTGGTCCCCCAAAATGACTCCCATGTTCAAAACTATTTTCTATATTTTTTTCAAAATTTTAGGTTCAGTAGTTTCGGAGATAGGGAGGGAATGGTCAATTTTAATCTAATTTTTTAAATAACTTTAAAACTACTTATTTTAATATCATCAAAATAGATATTTGAAACCGTTACAACGAGCCCTTCCATTTGATGTGTCACACGGAAGAGTTTGTAAAGTTTAAAAGATAGGAGACGAAACATTAAAGGAAGTGGCTGATTTTAGGTATCTAAGAAGTCAGATAAGTCAGGACGGAAGGAGTAGTAGGGATTTATGCAGAGGTTTAACACAGGGTCGAGTCGCCATTAATGAAAATAAGCCACTTCTATGCAAGTAGACGATTTATTTAGAAATTCCAAAAAGATTGTTAAAAGTGTATAATTGGAGCGCGGCGCTATACGGGTGCAAAACGTGGGCGTGGCGAAAAAGAAACGGTTAGAAGCATTCGAAATTTGGAGTTATCGGCGAATGATGAGGATATCGTAGGTTAGACATAAATAACTATTTGAAAGAATAGGAGAATTGAGGAGTCTACGGCGGTCAATAAGAAATAGGAGAAACAGGTTGGTAGGACACCTTCTCAGGCATGAGGGTCTAGTCAGAGACATATTAGAGGCAGAAACATGAGTTAAGTAGAGCAGAGGTAGACCTAGATTAGATTACTGTTTGCAAATAGTTAAGAATGTGGAATGTTCTAGTTTTAAGGAAATGCGAAGATTAGCTCAGGATAGGAAAGAGTGGAGGTGAATGTCCAACCAGGCTTAGGATTGACGACCTTATGATGATGATTATTGGTCTCTCCCCTAAAATAACCCCCATGTTGAAAATTAATTTATTTACGTTATGGGTCCGTACTTGGGGCACAGAAATTCATTTGTGTACTAAATTTCAACTTAATCGGTCTAGTAGTTACGGAGCAAATTGACTGTGACAGACACACAGACAGACACAGTGATCTTATAAAGTAAAGGTTCTGATTTTCATTCGAACGTACGGAACCCCAAAAAACAAAATATTTCCATTATTCTTATTTCACATACCTAAATCGGTAAAACCATTAAACAAACTCTATTGTACGTACAGAGATACATACTATTCCTAATCGTTTCTGAGGTCTCCTTTCAGAATGAGTTATGTCTTAGAATGTGTTCGACCAATGTTTCCAAGAGAAACATCAGAAGCAGTTGGGACAGCAGAATGGATGGTTTTTGAGAAGCATAAGCGAAATTTATAGCTCTTTGTCTAACCTTGTTCCTGACATTACTGTATATTTTCACTTCTTTAACACTGAACGCTGCAGTTGTCACGGCAACTCTTGAGCACAAGAGAACGCTTTTTGCCCGGTTACATTCTTTTGATAGCCCTTTTCAATTTACTAATGGATCAATCATTCGGTGGAAGCAAACAGCGCTTCCCGGAACAAGGAACTAAAAGATATTAATCAGATTAGCACAGGGACTCTTAAAAAATAAGGGAAAGTACAAAAATGTTACCTTCTTATTATAAAGTGCACTTAATACATTCAGGAAACCGATAAACGGATTTGAAACCTATCAATCAACATTATATTATCTGTCAATCCTGATTTCAAGATGAACTAGTTCTGCCTAAGTCAAATTACTTTATCCAAGCATATATAGGATGAACCAGTTCTTCCTGTCCAAACTGTTTTTTTTTTTTATTCAAATCGGGTATAGATGATAACATTTCAGGATAAGTCAGCTTGAAATAAGCCAAACCAGTTCATCTTACTTAACTTAAGAAATTTGACCTACACAATATTTCACTAGTTTGACACGCACCTCCACTCCTTCCTAACCTGAGTTAATATTCGCATTTCCTTAAAACTGGAACAACCCACATCCCTAACTATTTGCGAACAGTAATCTAATCTAATACCTCTACAACTCCCATGAAGGTCTGCCTGAGAAGGTGTCCTACCAACCTATCTCGCCTACTTTTTATTGACTTCCATAGGGTCTTCTGTTCTCCTATTCTTTCTAGTATCTCTTCAATTTTAACCTTCTCTATCCACGGTATCCTCATCATTCGTCTGTAACACCACATTTCGAACGCTACTANCACTTTTTTGTTGTATTTTGTGTCAGGAAGCCATGTTTTTTTTTTTAATTATTATAACTGGGACACCCTGTATATATAATTTCCTGCCGTATTGACGTCCACTTTGTGTATATCCTTGTGGTCAAAATTGGATATCAAGTTGGAATTCGTATGTGCTGTGATAAAGTTGTGACGTTCATGAAAAGTAGTAGATGCGGAAGCAATTGAAAGGGTTGCGTGGTTTTGTGTAGCCAGTTGAAGCAAGAGACGCGCAGGCGGAAGGGTTTCTTGAATAAGAGGAATGTCTCTCAGCGGTTGGATCAGGTGTTCTAGTCGTATAAGGTGGTTAGCTCTAAGTTTTGGATGTATGCAACATGAAGTTTTAGTTTAGCACCATATGCCGTATTCAATATAAATGTCTGTCATTACAAAGACCGCTAATCTTGATTACAAACTGCTCCTTAATCAAATGCCATTAAGGGAATTACGAATTGCAGTTAGACTACAACCGTTTTCGATATAATTACAATAGAATCTCTTTAAGTCGAACCTCGATAAGTCGAAAACATCCAAAACATGAAAAAATGTTTTGTTCCCTTTCCTTCAAACCCCAAAAACCTCCATTACTCCAAATCATAACCCTCTTTTAGTCGAAATAATCAGTAAGTCCCTGCAAGCCATTTTGGAACATATTTTCCGTTTATAACTCGAAAAATTAAATTGGACCTCTGCATCTCGAATAGCAGCAGCAATGTTTTACATAATTACAATTCGATAATTTCAAACCTATTACGTCTATAGTTCGAAGGAAATTAAGTTATCGACATTAAGGATTTGTCGACAATGTAATTACACCAAATCTTAACCTTTACAAGTCGATTCAAAATCTTCCATAAGTCGAAAACTCTGAATTTTTGGGCGCCTCCTTGATGTTTGAGTTATAGAGGTTCTACTATTTATTAGATATTAAGTTAACATTGTCCTCGCACAGGACTACGTATGCACCTACCGGAATTATCATAAACATCGTCGTCATCACCATTGAGTCGTCAGTCTTAAGGCTGGTTGACCACTCACCTTCACTCTTTCCTATCCTGAGCTATACTAAAACTAAAACATCCCAGATCCTTAACTATTTTGCTTCTAATATGTCTCTTATCTAGCCCTTCATGTCTCCTCATGTCTATCTTTGTCAATCCACGGTATCTTCATCACTCGCCTGAACACCGCATTTTGAACACTCTAACATGTTCTCTTCCTCCACGCTCACCGTCCACGTTTCGCACCCGTACAGGGCTCCAGACATACACACCTTCAACAATATTGTCCGCATTTCTACATTAAACATTTGCGAGCATAGAAATGACTTCTTTTTGTTAAAGGCGACTCGTCGCTGCTATATTCTTTGTTTTGTTTTGATATTTTATAATAAACTAATTGTTTCTTTTTATACCTCACATATCAACCGTAAATTGTACAGAAATTTTGCAATTATACTCTAGTTTCATCCTAATGGGGATATATTACGTTAATTTTTTTTTAATAGTCAAGAAGAACGAAATATAATTTTAAAAGAGTTTTCTCATCTAATCGAACGATTCCACTTCATTAACCAAACCAGTTACTAGAAATAATGGACTTCAGAAAGAAGAATTGAGTCGTCTCTAAATGCCCACATTATTCGATTCCATTAATTTTAATATCGAGCCCCCCAAGTTTACATTTTACATGTCGGCCGCGTTTTTCATTTACGGGCAACCTTTATTGTTACAGATGACGTTCGCTGTACAATTGCGACCGAACAGATAAATTTTTGTTCTGTTCCTATCTGTGGCAGAAGGATGAAAAGGGGTGAGGTCAAAAAACGGATTTCTATTAGCCAAAAATTATTTTGTTTGCCACCACGTTTCCGCTGTTTCGGCTGTGAAAAATTAAAACACAGTTCAAACCACGCAATCGACACACAGTTATTAATGAAATACAAACACATGGATACACTACCTAAATCTCATACCAAAAAAAAAATGCGCTGATCGTAAATCCATACCGAGCAGGAAAAACAGAGCTATAAAAATTTGTTATTTTCGATGTTTGCAAACCTACGAATATTGAATTTTATTGGTGCAAATAAATTTGTACTGTACAGAAGGCTAGAAAACTATATCTTCCCATGGTGGTAATAGGTAAATTAATCACAAAAAAATAGGAAATATGTATAAAGAGAACGTATCAGCAATTATGTATTAATATTGAAAATATAGACTTCACTACATAGTATAAAACAAAGTCGCTTTCCCGTTGTCTGTCGCTATGTATGCTTAAATCATTAAAGCTACGCAACGGGTTTTGATGCGGTTTTTTTTAATAGATAGCGTGATTCAAGAGGAAGGTTTATATGTATAATACATGCATAATATAGTAGAGAAACACTGATAATTTTAGAGGATTGTAATGTAATGTCGTAAATAAACACATTTTTTGCGCTTACATTGCAAACGCTGGCTGAACCCTACGAGAAAGATCAAAATAATGCACTATAATATTGTACATCTTAAAAGGGTCTACAAAACAGTCCGCGATGGTATATGTCTATCTCATAGGGATAACCCACAATAACCATTTTTTATCCTTT
>NW_020438900.1:1093630-1095580 GCF_000699045.2 Agrilus planipennis
GGTTTTTATTTTAAGTAATAGAGGTTTTGGACTCCGAGGGGAAGGGAACACAAAATTTTATGAATTTGTAGAGGTTATTACGTGATCGAGGTTTAAAATATCAAGGTTCTGCTGTATTTAAAATATAGACATTGGTAATAATTCTGTGTTAATTTTATTTCAGCTTCAACATTAGTAAATAATAACAATAATAAGCACTTCCTATCTTCAAATGGTGAATCGTTTCTTTTCTAATTTTTTGTTCTCTATCTCGGAAACGATAAAGACAGCTCTGACTTTTATAAGGTCAGCACGCAAACAACGAACGACTATTTATCAAGCAAGAGAAAGAAGATATTCACTATTTATAATGTGAACATATAATACCACGAAGAATATTAAAAATAACTAAATATTATTTCGTTTTTGCAAATAGTTCATTTACATCCCTTAAATACAAAACAAATTAATATTAAATTTGTTTGCTACAATCTATAGCTAACGACTTTTTCATTGATAAGTTCGATATGGGGTGATTGTTTCATGTTTGATTGATTTTTGTTAGTTGATGATGTATATGGAGGCATCCCCGGTTCTTTTGGTTATACACATCGAATTAAAGACTGCTTTTCTATTTTCTATTTATTTACACTATTACACTACTTGATTGGGTTAGATAAAATTTGATTTTAATTGGTATTGTTGAATTTTTGAACTTGAATAATTTGTATAGTTGAATTTGAATACCTTGAATATGAATTTGAATTGAATATGAATTATCTCTACCTAAAAAAATTGTTTAGGTGTTTCATTCCCACCAGCTACTAATGCTGGTGGGCGGGCAGTCCCTCTGGTCTATGCCGGAAGATAGGGCGGAAGGACCTTTTCAGCCTTCATTCAGGACTCGTGGGAATGGGTGGGTGGTGGTTCGGGTGAGAAAGATGAGACGGACGAAATGAAGACAGAAGAGAATGAAAGATTATCTGTGGAATATTAGTGCCCCAACGTTTTGCCAAAGTGATCCAAGGAAACCACAGAAAAACTTGGACGGACCTGGAATCGAACCGGCGTCCTCCCGAATGCTAAACAATGACCTAAACCTTTAGACCATTCCGCTCGGTATGTCTCTACCTTCGGTCTAGGACTTGTCTGCACCAAAATAGGACACGCCCCTAAAGCAAAACAAACCCCTTGGTCAACGCTTTTTTTGTTGTTTTATCCAAAATAAATACAAACTAAAAACACCATAAAAGAAAATATACAAATATCGAACACATCGACATCGAACAGTGATAGTTATTATATTATTTTAGTCATTGTCAAATTGATTGTGAAAACTGTTACAAGACGCTGCTTACGACCTCTTGAAAAGTATGGTATTTCAGCAAATTCCTTTCTTTAACATCAACGCAAATTTGTGGATCGAATCCTGTCTCTCAGCATATTTAAATTTTAATATTGGCACAATTTGCTCGTGAAATAGCTAACTCAGCCATAAAACCAACTTGTAGCACGGCGGAATCTGCCAACTGTTAATGAGCAGGGGATTTTGCAGAAAAGGAAAATTCACCCTTACGATCAATATTTATAATATGTGTCAATGTATTAAGATGCGCACTTTTACATAAACGATTACTTCAATTAAAAAAATTTTTAAAAACCTTGTTTTTCTTGGTCAGGCCGGAAACTTATCAATCCACCCTCGTAGCTAACTCAGCCATAAAACCAACTTGTAGCACGGCGGAATCTGCCAACTGTTAATGAGCAGGGGATTTTGCGGAAGAAGAAAATTCACTCTTACGATCAATATTTATAATATGTATCAGTGTATTAAGATGCACACTTGCCTTAACTAAACAATATCTGTAAATGTTCACATTATACAATTTGACAAGTTAATAAGTAATCACATTATAAACAAGTTAAGATTGAATAAAATAATTCGAAGTGGTCTGTATTCAGTCGAAACTG
>NW_020438901.1:0-22938 GCF_000699045.2 Agrilus planipennis
ACTAGTGCAATCAAACGTTTGAAGGCCGAAATACGTAGAATAACAGAAAACAAAACTGCCACATATAGTTGATCCCGCGCTAAAAATTGGAACTCGGAAAAAGATCTTTCGCGACTTATGCTCTCCTAATACAAATATTCAGATTTAACAAAATTTTCAGTTTTGCGTCATATACGAGGGCTGGTCCAAAAGTTATCGAAAAATAAAATTTCAACACTTGAATTTTCCATTACTTTTCGACTATCCCTGGTATTTGCCTCAAAACTGAAAATTTTCATAAATTTCAACATTTGTATTAGGAGAGCATAAGTTGCATCGGGTCTTTTTCAAAAAACAACTTGAATTTTCCATTACTTTTCGACTAACCCTCGTATTTGGCTCAAANAATAAAATGTTCATAATGTATTTTATTAAATAATAGGTGATACAAAACTGGTTATAATTACTTTACAGCAATAACCATGCTTAGGTGGTTTCACCTGAGGGTTAGTAAATACCTTCCATATCCCAATTATTTCACGAGCGCTTTTTTATGTTTAAGTTATTATACATATTTTTGAACAATAATGCCGATATGTACTTATTCGACACCGCACTCGAAAACCGTTAGCACCGTGAAATTCTACGTAATACTTAGTAAATACTTACATCTAATAATTTTATCAGCGCTTTTTTATGTTGACATTTCGAGTACTAAGTCAAATATATAATAATATAATTTAAAACAGTTTATAAAGTTAAATACAAAATATCTGTAACAGAAAATATAAAAGCAAACGTCATATTATTTGCAAACTGTCCCGTTGTTATTATTAAATAAATAAATACTTTTTAACTCCCTTGTGACTGATTTTAAACAGTATTAAACTAATTAATTATTTAGTCATCAATATTTTAATTAAGAGGTTACAATTAGAGAACATATTTTAAAATTGATTATATGTAAATTGGACCCTGAACCAATTTCGGTGGGATTTCTTTTTTATGTCGACGAAGTCGCGGATAAAGTTGTGAGAAAGAAAAAACATACCTACAGGGGTTTGTTGTTTTATTGTTACTTACGCATTTGTAATTGGGAAAGATCCAATCGAAGAGATGGTATCGTTTATTTATAAAATCCAAGTTAACGCTAGAAGTTAAATAATTTTAAAATTTTGTTTTTACGACGAAATCCTTTGTTCAACTTTTTAGATCAAATTAATTTACATTTATCAATTCAGCAATAAATAAAGAAACAATTCCCTTGTATCGGTTATAACATAACAGAAAAGCACAATTTGGGTTAGTAAAGTCGCGTTCAGCGTTAATTGGAACAAAAATAATTAATTGATTATTATAAGTAAGGACTCACCACTGAAAATGTCGATGATCGTCTGGTACTTTTGGAAATCCTGTTAGATTAGGCAGGTACTACCTTCATATTTCAATAGAAATGATAACAGGTCGAAAAGACTACAACCTGTGTACATTAAACATTTTATTTCAGGAAGTACAATTACAATAGTAATTAGGAAAAGTTTTTGAAANAATATTGATGACTAATTAATTATTTAGTCATCAATATTTTAATTAAGAGGTTACAATTAGAGAACATATTTTAAAATTGATTATATGTAAATTGGACCCTGAACCAATTTCGGTGGGATTTCTTTTTTATGTCGACGAAGTCGCGGATAAAGTTGTGAGAAAGAAAAAACATACCTACAGGGGTTTGTTGTTTTATTGTTACTTACGCATTTGTAATTGGGAAAGATCCAATCGAAGAGATGGTATCGTTTATTTATAAAATCCAAGTTAACGCTAGAAGTTAAATAATTTTAAAATTTTGTTTTTACGACGAAATCCTTTGTTCAACTTTTTAGATCAAATTAATTTACATTTATCAATTCAGCAATAAATAAAGAAACAATTCCCTTGTATCGGTTATAACATAACAGAAAAGCACAATTTGGGTTAGTAAAGTCGCGTTCAGCGTTAATTGGAACAAAAATAATTAATTGATTATTATAAGTAAGGACTCACCACTGAAAATGTCGATGATCGTCTGGTACTTTTGGAAATCCTGTTAGATTAGGCAGGTACTACCTTCATATTTCAATAGAAATGATAACAGGTCGAAAAGACTACAACCTGTGTACATTAAACATTTTATTTCAGGAAGTACAATTACAATAGTAATTAGGAAAAGTTTTTGAAATAAATAACAAATGGGAATGACATTTTACATAAATAACACGTACAAACACTACGATTAGCATTAGTTTCTATGTTTCCAATAGGTATAATGATTGTACAACTTTCATTGTAGAATTTAAGCAAGACTTCTCATGGACACATGATTCGCTCACTGATGTGAGCAAGACTGCTCACAATGTAAGTGGGCGAAACACGTGTCTTCATTAATTAAAAGTGTTGTGGTTAATTGAGGTAAGTCCTTTTGGGCTTAATAGATCCTTATAATTAAATTCTCTGAAAAATTAATTTAAATTTCACTTCGAAAAAAGAAAATTGCGAAATGGAAGTTTAATAATCAGTGCACAGAGCAATGTTTAAAAGGTAATAAATTCTTTACTAATTAATGAAAAATGACACGTTTTAGTTAAGTTAATTAATTGATTTAGTCCATGTTAAGTTTCCTTACAGTTCTTGTTAAATTCTACAATTAGTCGCTGAAAAAATGGAAAATGAGATAAACATATTTAAGAGTGAGAAATCTTTTTCAACAATTAAAATAACAATAGTAATTCTAAATTTACTTATTATTATCAACCGTTAGATTATATAAGTAAGATTTACTTAGTGAGAGATAATTGGAATTATTTATAAATGTAAAAATATCGCCTTCTAAAAAATACGTTTTTTTTTAATCTAATCACGAGTCATCAAAATAACTGGAATATAAAGTATAAAAGATAAAATATGTAAAGGTACATTTAGCAAGAAATGTTGTAACTGTAAGTTATTTAAAGCAGTTTTCAATTTACAAACACAATTACAGTTAGTTTTACAATAAATGTGCAGAAGTGTTTTAGTTTTGGAACGATAAGTATACATGAACACATTTAATGTCAGTATATGATACGAACATTTGTAAAACACCTTTATTTTATTCAACCACGGGGTATTGGATTCATTCAAACCACTTGCTATTACTTCTCCTTAAAATTATTAATACTCATTAAATCATACCTGTTACTTTTGTCTTCTGGTTGAACGGAAATTTTGACTATTATCAAGAGATTTTTTCAACAATATTTTATACTAATTTGAAAAGTTAAAGATAATTTTCTAATACCGTCAATTTTCGTAAAAATAAAGAATGTTACCCTGAACAAAACTAATTAACTATTGTTAACANTAACTAGCCCAATAGAATACATTTATTTATTTATTTATATGTTGTTTCTATAAATTTTGAAATACTTAACGGAGTTAAATTGCTTAAGTTTATTAAAAACAATTTGCTTCAACATTTGCATTAATTTGTCTTTTTCAACACGAAATTATTTTTTTCTTAACCACGAGGAAAATATTTAACAGTAAATTATCCAACAAATTTTGTACAATAAAAAATACTTTCTTTTCCAGTTATTATAGCATTTTTTTCGATCTATTTCTTGGGCTATAAAAGTAATTGAGCTAAAACCGTGTTCTTCCGGAATACAAAGTTTAAAATAAAATGTTTGATACGCAATTTTCAACTAATCTTGGTAAATAGATTAAATTTTGTAAATAAAGGAATTAGTATAAATCTATTTCCTATACTAATAACTTACCAAATAGTAAAAAACTATTTAGTTTCTAATACGCCTAAATTCGAAATTTTGTTGTTTCGATAAAATATACAATTTCGCCGTAATGACTATGAATATGTAACCAATGTATTGCAAGAACATTCCCAAAAATTTCTGTTTACCGTCTTGATTTTCTTCAATTACCAGCAGAACATTCTTGTGTACAACCAATGTTCGAATCATAAGAATATTCTGATTATTTCATAATACATCTATATGTAGATATTACATCAATTTGGGAAATGAAATAGATTGGAAAGAAAGGGAAAGTGGGTAAACATCAATATTTGCATTTAAATCTACAAATTTCAAAATGCTCTCTCTACGTAGTCAAACTTATTGTTATTTATTCCTTCCAATGATTTTTACAATTATTATACTGAAGCTATAAAAATTAGAATTGCAAACGGAATTTATAAATGTAAATCGAAGATACAATCACTTATAAATAATTAGAACTGTAATTCTGGTTGAAACTCATGAAAACTTTTTTTTGGTTTTTGAATTAAAAAAAACATTTTACGGTTGAGAAAGTATTTTGAACTCTGGGGATTTTCAATTCAATCGTGATCATATTCGTGTCTCCTTAAGAATTGCTGTTTTTGAAGAGACCAAACAGTCACGCATACATGTAATAATAATAATCTCTAAGCTGTTGATGCCTGGTATAGGTAATTTTCTTACAATACTTGCGAGACAATGTTTGGTCTCTGTATTTCAAAATGACGGTGATTTATAATAGTAGGAATAAGGTGTACTGCTGCTTTGTATAATTGTTATTCTTTTCATTCATTTATTAATCTAGACGACCGTATCTATTGAAATCAATTATATAGATAATAATGGAGCTAATATAGTTTTATAGATATTGTATGTTGAAGACTGAACCATTGGTAATAAAATTTCTTTTACCTGATGTACGTAGGTACGGTTAGGCTGAACTTTCCTTTATGAATTTCCAATTAATTTCTTCACGAAATTTCTTAAAATTTTGAAAGATTCACCACAATCGGCCGTTTTTTTAGAGGGTTTGCTCTGAAAATTTGGAGTCATCTTTTACAAAGGAGCAGTCACGCTGCCGGGAATTCATCGGCGAAGGACGAACGGGGCGTTTAGAAGTGCCAATAATCCGTTCCATAATAGGATAAAGAGTAATGCCATTGCGACACCCTTCGCATTGCCAATAGTGCCACTTCCTTTTTGCATAGCTGCAGTATTGTCACCTGTAACAACGACTTGTTATAATTTAACATCACCTTGTTTACGGCATTGATAGAAACAAAGGTATTCAACGTTTACTTTGGGGTTTTTAAAAAGGACAGGTAGGTACAGTCTTTCGCTCAATCAGACATTCGCAAAATATCACCCTATAGAAAATATTGCGATCCCACAAAACATACAATATTTACAGCGAAACATTTAAGAATAAAATACAAAGATTGACAACAACTACATTCACACAATTCACACGCAATTTCGAACTAAACTAACTCGTATTGAAATATTGTACGATTTTGCTCATATGCGAAAAGGATCCGATTTGATATTGCGGAAGGTTAATCCTTGTTAACATAAAGGAAGTAGGTATAACTCAGAAATTATACATAGAAATTTTGAAATCCTTAGCAAGCTAAGGCTAGCGGCTAGGGAAACTTCAAAATTTTCAAGACAGACTTAGCTTACCCTGACGTAGCCTTGGGTACGGCCGAGAGTATTAATTAACATTGCCATTCCACAAAAGAGACCACAGGTATGCCAGAGGGAAACATTTAAGAATAAAATACTCAAGGATTTTACTGAACAATTGGATTTCATCATCGCGTCGTAGGCAGTTTTGTTAATTAATTCCTTATGGACCTTGTTTGTAGTAATTGAAGGAGTTTCCTGACACATGTAGTTTAAATGCAATTTATGGAAAATTTTAAATGATGTGTTCGTAAAAGTAAACGAATAGAATATGCGTTTGACATTTGAAATATGTTCATGTTTGATTACTTATGCTGTATTACATATTGCACGAATACTTCACAACTTGTGTTATAAATGCACTTGTTTCATTCCTTCCGATTATAAAATGCCATTTCGAACACGAAATGACGTGTTAAAAGGGTAGAAATAAAAACGAACAACACTCCTAGCAACTCGTCACGTTCAACTACTGATAAAAGAAAAAGTTTAATTTATTACCTTGTGTATGTAAAGTTAGAGACAAAAATACTGTTCGAGTTCTAGAAACATAGCTAATCAATGAAAACGCTGATAACTGTAGATTTATTGCTAGTAATTTGAATGCCGTTTTGACAGATTATTAATCACCCAGCATCAAAATAAAATCGACGTTTGTTACATTATCAGGGAAATAAGAGATAATATATTATCCTTCCTAATGTTAAGAAAGTAGGACAATATTTTTCTGCTATTTTTACCATCGTCAAGTCTGTATTTTATTTAATTCTGTAAAAAAAATTATTACTTCGGTCATTCTGGTGTCACACATTCAATTTTTATCTTGTCGAAAATGCTTTCAAAAACACTTTTTAGCTCGAGTTGAATTTCTTTTAGGGAGGACGCCCCAAGGCGTACAAAAAAAAATGAACCAACAAACTAAGCAGAACTAGTCGTAGAATGGTCGCCCCAGTTTTGGGGTTGATAAATGAATCATCACTTTTTACGTTGCGGAATCTATTTCTTTTCGTATTGTTTTTCCAATTTAGATAAAAGGAGTACGATTTAAAGGAATTTGATTAATTCGGCCGGATAGTCGTTCATGTGACAATAACAAAACGCCTATCTGAAGCTGATAGCTATTCTTTGTGCCTTAGAATCAATATATGACCTTATGAGTTGCTGACCTCCCAGAAAATAACTTTATTCTCCAAGTAGCTTCGCTCCGCACTTATACGTCTCTATCGAACCAAAACACGATTTTTTTTTTATTTTTACGAACTTGAATTTCCATTTAAAGTCATAATTTCCAGAAAAGAAAGTAGCTATGTTGTATTAATATAATTATTGTTGCTTTGTGAAGATTCATTAGTAAGTAATAACTTTTTTTATACATTCTTAACTCCATTTAAAGGTTCACAAACATCATCATCATCATCATAAGGTCGTCAGTCTTAAGACTGGTTCGACATGCACCTTCACTCTTTCTTATCCTGAGCTAATCTTCGCATTTTCCTAAAACTATAACAACCCACATCCTTACTATCTAGGTCTACCTCTACCCCTCCTAACTCCTGTTTCTGCCTCTAATATGTCTCTGACTAGGCCTTCATGCTTGAGAAGGTGTCCTACTAGCCTATCTCGCCTACTCCTTATTGACTTCCATAGAGTCCTCTGTTCTCCTATTCTTCCTAATATCTCTTCATTTTTAACCTTCTTTATCCACGGTATCCTCATTATTCTGTAACACATTTCGAACGCTTCTAACTTTTTCTTTTCCACCGCGCCCACTGTCCATGTTTCGCACCCCTACAGCGCCGCGATCCAAATATACACTTTTAACAACCTTTTTCGAATTTCTAAATTAACCGTTCGCGAGCATACAAGTGACTTCTTTTTACTGAAGGCGACACGAGCCTGCGCTATCCTCTGCTTAATATTCCTAATACTCCTTCCGTTTTGACTTATCTGACTTCCTAGATACCTAAAATGAGCTACTTCTTCTATCTTTACATTCGCTCTTTGCCTTGTTTTTCTTCCCCTGCATGCCAATATTTTTGTTTTACTTTTATTTATTTTCATAAGTACTCTTTTGTCAGTATCGCTTCCATTTTATCTAAAGCTATCTTTAACTCCTCCTTGCTAGATGCTAATGCTGCTGTATCATCTGCAAATCTAAGCATACTAATCTTTTCACTCTGTATACCTATCCCCACAGTTGTACTATCTTTAATGATGTTGATCGCATCTTGGACGAAAATATTAAGAAGTAGGGGTGAAACTGTACATCCCTCTCTGACTCCCTTCCTACTTCTCTACGTTGCAGCCTCAGCTCTAAAGTAAGTCAGAAAACTTTCATTCAACATTTATAGGAAATCAACATAGATTCCATTATCCCTTGTAATTTTTTCAGCCCTTAATGAAACATTATAAGACAAATTGCAATAACACCCATTAAAAGTACAAACAGATTCAACCACAAAAAACAAATGTTAATAAATCAACAAAAACTATACGATAACATTCATCTAGATATAGATCATTACATTAGTTTACCACATATTGGTCTCTTATCATACAAAATTTTAAAACATTTTTTCGATCTCAAAACAGCTTTCTCTAATTAACAAACTATCAGTTAATTAGTGTTTTATCTCGTAAGTTAAGTGAAATTAGAAATGATATAAGTATAAAAAAAGTTATCACTTTCTATTGTATTAGTTATATACTTAAAAATAATGATTTCGAAAGCATTGAAAGTAATTTAATTTGATTTCATATTATAGGTATCTTATCTACCAAACCGAAGCGTTTTATTGAAAATCGATATTTCCTGGTACAACTAAGTAATTAATTAAGTTCTAATGTAGGGTTGTAGCAGTTTAAAATCATTCCCTAAATGAAATGGCGTATAACGTTGAACTCATTTATGGTCCCTAAAAAAGAAATAATCACGCCATTTGAAATCTGAAATTGCTTTTAGGTCTAATTTTACCTCCGGCCTGCTGTTTGATAAAGATCAAACCCAAAACGCGGCACTATAAACCTCAAAAATGTTGAATTATCATTAGCATTATCTTAACTGTTTACTTAATTAAAAGTTTTAAAAAAATGACCTAATTTGGAAGTTAAACAAATCATTTATTTAAACGTAAAGGAAAACGTTTTTTATTTTCTATAACGGAAACGGTTAATTAGCTGTCAGTCTATCATATCAAACATACATAAGTAGTGCAAATAAAAACCACAATTTCGATATTGGGTTGGCTAAGTTTTCCACCAGGGAGTCAACATTGGTCAATATCAATATTTAGTTTTCTTCAAATTTAAGCATACACTACTCTAAAATTTGTAGGAATCGACTTTTCAATCATCAAATTCGGTCAAGAAATAACCATAATAGTCAAATCAGTTTTGCTGCCCCTTGTCGAAATAACCAACCATTGAAAATATGTCTAAAAAACATTCATACACTACCCCTCTGACAACAAAAAAAAACTGAATTTAACCCACCAACCGCTTTATATACAGAAATACTAAAAATACCAACGTCAAAACTGAAAANATAGATAGTATTGATTTACCTCATGATACGCTGCAAAACCTAATTAATCACGAATTTCTAATTTTCACAAACATCCTTAAAGTATCGAGAACCAATTAGATCAGATAAATTTTTTTTTATGATCGGACCCATTACAATAACTTCCCTATATACTGGTAAGTTGTAAATAAAATGTGAAGAATTTTTTTCGGATAATCTTAGCAACAGAATTTATTAATATCTGTTGTAGTTATACAAAAAGCATAATAGTTGCAAACATAGTTTATACGAATTCCACAAAAAACAACGCCTCGTAAGTAATATAAAACCATAGATGTATTCAAGCCGGTTAATAATGCGCCTTGATTNCGTAAATTGGTACAAATTGTTAGTGTGTATAAATAAATAACAATCCTAATATATAATCGTATTTTCTTGTGTTAATAAAAAGAGCATACTTTTACATCTAAATCAATCGAAATGAAATTGTTAATAAAAACCAAATGGCGACAATTATATTGAATTTCTTTGATTGATTGAAATTTATGATTCGCATGAGCCATCGACAAGATTACCCAACTTTTTCTTATTCTGTGGCATTCTGTCTTTTGCCCATTTTTCTTTCAGTTTTTCCTAATTATCATGCATTTTCCTAATCTCATTATAAAATAGTTTAACGCATTTTTCTAATTCAAGCAAATAATAACATAAGGACGTTCTCAATCCTATTGATAAGTTATTGTAAAACAAAATAGATTTACCTTAAACAAAGCACAATCTTTAAGTACTAATATTTCTATTAAAAAATAAAAATAAAACGTTCAAATCAATCAAAACCTTTTAAGACTCTTTAACTCTTAATAATAAATAATAAAGACTGTATAAAGCACGATAACATTTCAACATTTTTGTATTAATCATGATCAGTAACCTTGACGAAAATGTAGACAAAAAGCAGAGATGCTTATCATTAACTTTATTTGACAAACTTACCTCATAGGTAAACGAAAGTGTTGAAATATCTTAGAAATATTTACTGGGTGTATTTGAAAATGGGTAGTACAGGCAGAATTTGCAGTTACAAAATGTCACTAAACTATAGCTAAATTTTAAATGCCAAGCTAAATTATTGAGAAATAATCATTAAACATTTTGCATATATAGAAAAATAATTAAAGCTGGTGAGGTAANATTTTATACTAATTTGAAAAGTTAAAGATAATTTTCTAATACCGTCAATTTTCGTAAAAATAAAGAATGTTACCCTGAACAAAACTAATTAACTATTTTTTTTTATTTACATATTTACAATGAACATAAAATCTAACTTATAGGTTACAATTAACTAGCCCAATAGAATACATTTATTTATTTATTTATTTATGAATATCTATTTTGTGTCCCCTTCAAAGTGATCCCTACCAGATAATAGGCACTTGTGCCAACGTTTTTTTCCAATTCTTGAAACACTTCAAAAAAACGCTTTTTGTGATCTTCTTCAGCTCTTATTAGCTCTAGTTAAAGGTAAAAATAACCCACCCCTTTTAATTGTATTTTTTCCATCTTGATTTTAGTAAAAAAGATACTTTTGCTTCATATCGATCGGACTACTCATTTTCGAGAAAATTGCATAATTCTACATCGATTTACGTTATTGAATTTTTAAAACGCTAGGTGCAGTTGCTGAGAAATTTACAGAAACTTAACAAGCATGTGATAAATCTCGTCAAAATTTGAATTCTTTGAATATGCCAGGGAAAGTTTAAAACTGATTCAGCTTCCAAAGTTTATGCAGTATAAATCGAGTTCTGATGGGTGACCCATTTGAAAGAACGTTTCTTCGTAAAAATATCTCAGGAATCACACCGTGAATTTTTGCCGCATGCTTAGGAAGTACCCCCCATATAAACTCTGCATTGAACTATAGAATAATTTAATTGATAAGAGATTGTCCATAAAATACGTCACTTTTTGGACCCCACCCCCTACGTTACGCTAAATTATACATTCAGTGACCCCCCTAATAAATATTAAATATTATTATCGCCCCCCCACCTATAAACCATTTCTTGTGATTAAAAATAGCAATGGGAGTTATTTTCTTTAAACTTTAAGAACTGCAAACCGTTAAAATTAAATTGATGAACTGCAAACGTCATATTCCTTTAGACCGCCCTCCCTCTTATCGTATTTCGTCACGCTCAGCAATACCCCTCCGTTCTCCTTATTTACGAACGTAATTTATTGGAAACAACAACAAAATAAAGGCCCCTAAGTTTGCGGCCAGTTGCAATAGAAAATGTTTTGAAATTAATTTTAAATCAGGCCAACATTTTTACTAGCGAAAAGGCAAATTCTTAATGACCGTTTGAGTTGATTTCCGAACAAAATTAATAAGATTAAATTTACACTCCCTGCACTTGATTTTATTGTAAACTAATTTCCAGGCGATAGAGATATAATTCCGTTAATTAGCGTTAATATTTTAAACGAATGTTCTTTTACCTATATTCGTTGTTGCAATTGAGTGGTATGTGCTCCAGTTTATGTTTCTATTTCCAAATTTGAATATCAATTCCGTGGATTATTTGATCTGTCACGAATGCACAAACGCAGTATTGCTGACACAATGACGGTGCATTTTTCCAATGTTGGAAATAACTAAACTTGCTAAACGTATCTAAGTCAAAAAATTCAATTTCGATGGTGAAATGTTAAAATATTCATCGGCCTCCGAACGTTTATAGGGCTGACAGTTTAATTTTCTCATACCGTCGACACAGCACGGATTTAGCGGCATTTCCGGAAATGAAATAGAAAAGAATAAACGCTGGTTCGATGCTAGAAAACTGATGCACGAACACGATACAATAAAACAAAAAAAAAGTTAAACAGAAAAATTATTTGGTCGAAATTCTGTCATTATTTATTATTTATTATTAACGCCAGAGTTATTCAATGAAAGATGGAGTTAGACTTACGAATTTCTAAAAACAAATAGTTCGGGTGAGAAAGATGAGAGGGACGAAATGAAGACAAAAGAGAATGAAAGATTATCTGTCGAATATTACTACCCCAGTATTTGCCTAAGTGATCCAAGAAAACCACGGAAAAACTTGGGCCAAGGAATCGAACCGGCGTCCTTCCGATTGCTAAGCAATGATCTAAACCTCTAGGCGATTCCGCTCGGTATTTTTAGTATAGACTGCTAATTCAATAGCTCTCTGAGCATGCATGGTCTCGATTATGGAAACAATGCATATTTTAATAAATATTCACTCAGAATATATCCCAATCAATAAAACCACATTAATTTTAACAACACGTCTACGAAAATAAAATAATAAATTGCAACTTACATTTTTCTTTAAATTTAATAAAAATCAATTTAAAAAAATAAACGCGAACAAAAACCCGTACAAAATAAAACAAACGAATAAAGACCCTTACAGGCACATTACCTGTAAATTCGACAACAGGAGGCAAAGAGGAGAAAGAAATAATTTTGCGGTACCTACGGCGTAATGATGTCCTACATTTACATCGTTTTTAAATCGAGAGAATGTTCGAATAAACGATTGTAAAAGACGTGAGTGGTGACAATAAAACAATAATGCAGAAGTGGTAATTTCTAAACGTTTGTAGTCGTTGCAGTGGCGTTACGACGACAGTCAAAGGGAATGACAACGGCGGCGTTACGTTGGTGACGCCTAGCGTCGCCATTTAATTGTGGCAACTTTGCAGCGTCGCGTCTGCCTTTGTGAGTCAATCTTTGAAGACCTGCTCGAATGGTAATGGTTCGCAATAATGTTGAAATGCACTCGCGATTAATAATTCAAAAGGAGAATCAAGAAAACAGGACCTGAATACCGTATGTTGTTGAATCCATTTGGGTCAAATACTTGCAAACCCTTTAGAATATTTAAATATGCACACACATATAACGTTTCGACACAACCACAAATTTAGGGATACTTTCTATTACGAATCATGAATTCATCATTACAATTAAACGGCTGGTAATTATATGTAACTGAATTGCTTTCTTAATGTAAATTTTCTTTTGGAAACAACTTTAGTATTGAAAATACTATTTGTGTTTTTATATGGAAACTNTTGGAAAGATTAAAAATATGTAAAAACGCAACGAAGTAAAAATGATAGAAAGTGTTAATTAACGAAAAATATCAAACATAATGAATTTGTCTTAAATTTTCTTACTGCATTTAGAGATAAATTGAATGTAAAAATGTGTGTAGAATTTAATGGTGCTAACAGTTTGTGAATGAGGAAGACAGGAAGGAAATCAGTTCTGTATGAAATTTTCCGGAAGACTACGTAAAAAACAAAAGAAAAATTTTTGGAAAATAAAAAAATTATCGATTCGTTTTATTTGGTGTTTTTGCTAAGCAATGGCAAACAAATCAATAGACATTTTATGGAAATTTCATAAGTCATTAAGAGAACAAATTTATCCACTGCAGTTTTAAAGTTTCAATATACAATTTGTAAACTTGTTAAAAATTCTCGCTAAGATTACCCATTTCCCCAAATTTCTCATAACACATGTCACTTAAATAAAGTTAAAAAAACTTAATAAAATACAACTTAAAATTCTTTTAAACCATCAAAAAGCGCATTCTTCAATAGATAAAATACTTCTGCCGGTATCAAGCTCGTTAAGAAAGCCTTCCCTTAACAATAAGTAATCGCAATTCGTGACAAAAATTTTTTAACACTATACGAAGTATTTTACGTACCAATAACTTTAAAATAAATGCTTATATTTTACGAACGAACTCCCTATTTCGAAATCGTCTATGAAGAAAATCATCGCAGTTACGATAAGTAAAAATACACCTTATTAAAGTTAAATACGAATTCCTAATTATATTTTGTATTTACGAATACAATATAAATGAATCAGTATACAACTGTTTCAAATTTTATTTTATTTAAAATTGATGTGGCGACTTTTAATCATCCTTTTTACGGAAATTTACAACCCACAAGTTATATAAAATGTATCTTCAACTGTAAGAAATACACTAATCTAAAGGAACGAAATTAGCAATAGGGAAAAACCAATAAGGAAATAAAAGAAGAAATCCATCAAATGTCGTACAAGCATGTTAACCAAGAAACAAAAGTAAAATTCAAAATTTCTACCTTTTCCCTGACGAGTATCAAATTTTGCAGATGTGGTAAATATCCTTAAATATCCTTTAAAGCAATATAAGGGAAGTCCAAGTAATCCTTAAAGGGTAAAAAAGAGTTTTTGATCTTTCGAAACCACTTTATTATTATTTTATACTATAATTGAACAAAGTTGCAAACGATTGTGTCTTATTACACAAACCAAACGTCGATGGCAACTGAACCCGATTCGGAGATTTTAAACCGAAGACGAAACGATGACAACACATTCATTCACGAAGCTTATTTAAACAATAAGCCGAATAAAACCGAAAGAATAAATATTTTGTAAAATAAATAATATTTGCTTTTTTATTTCTCAATTTTGGTTTTGAGTGGGTACTAGTGTATGTAATCTTGAGTTTAATTGTCACTAATAAAGTCTCTAATTTTCTAGTGTTAAAAACAAAAATAATATGCTGTACCTGCAATTAGTAAAAGCACTAGAGAGAAATTTGCCTGCAGTGTGATATTTCAAACGTAAAATTCAAAACAGTTTTTCCTTTTGATAATTGCATATAATTGAAAAGCTTGTTTAAATTTTTAGTCACTAGTAATAAGCGCTTTCACAACTTCATGTCCAAAATTAATACCTAGGCATCTCAAATGAATGATTCAATTAAACACAAATTCTTTTATACCATTTAATACAAATTTTTATTCAAATAAAATGGTTTTGTTTCAACATAGTTTTACTTCTACATTTTGAGTTCAATTGGGTAATAGGTGAAAATCGAACACAAAATTCGATTGCTATGAGTGAATCGAAATACAATCTTTAGAGAAAATAACTACCCGAAAATTCGTGGAGCAACATTTTAATTAGAACTTATTAATTGTAATAGTTAACGTGCTTTTCACCTACTTAAGACATCATTAATCAAGTTCTTAATGCCCACAAAAAATATACCTACATTCAACGTTATAACAAATACAGATCAGTGAAAAGAGTGTTCAAAAACAGAAAATTTTGGTGGAATATGCAATTTGCAATTAGATGTGTCTAAAATAACCGCGAGAATATGAATTTTTCTCTATTTCTCAAAAATATCCCTGAAATTGCGATCGCTCTAGCACACCATTTAATTCCCTGTCATTCACAAACAAAATTGCGAAAATCTAACAAGTTAAGTTTAAATAATATACAAGTTATAAAACTTATAATTCTTACTATCAGAAATTCCAAAGTTCTAGATTCAAAAGAAAGGGCAAAAGGCACCCCAAAAACAATCTGGCTTTACCCATTTTCTCCTTGTCTCGTATAAACAAAATTATCAAAATCTGACAAATGGATTGTGAATAATAAGTAAGTTATATTACTTGCATTTTTTACTATCAAAATCAAATAAGTAAAACTTCTTCAATTGCGTTTATCTTTATTACATGGGTACCAATGAAAATGTTGCTTCAAGAATTTCCGGATAGTTATTTCCTCTAAAGATTGTATTTAGATTCACTCATAACAATCGAATCTTGTGATGGATTTTAATTGAATCATTCATTTGAGATGCCTAGGTATTAATTTTGGACATAAAGTTGTGAATAGAAGAATTATTAAAAAAAAAAACGTAAGTATCAGATTAAATGAGCAAAATCAAGACCTAANCATAGTAAGGTGATATGACAAATTTGGTTTTATATTTATTAATTTTCCTTTATGAAATAGCATACAAGCAGACTTTTTCTTTTATAATTAAATGCTCATTATACATTTGGTCACTGTTTCATAGAATTTATCATTTACTCCCTTTTAATTACCTTGTATTTACACAAGGCAGTTAACTTTCTCATTTTCATGCCACAATTCTAACTTAATACGTATTTCCGAATGCAAATAAAATATAAATTCCAATGCATATTTATAAACCCATTACTATGTGGCAAAAGTACTAAATTACTTGCTTAACGTTTATAACTATAACATAATGTATATTAAAGATATTGATTCACTCATAACAATCGAATCTTGTGATGGATTTTAATTGAATCATTCATTTGAGATGCCTAGGTATTAATTTTGGACATAAAGTTGTGAATAGAAGAATTATTAAAAAAAAAAACGTAAGTATCAGATTAAATGAGCAAAATCAAGACCTAACACGCGAGACCAAGATCAAGATCAAATAAAACTAATACCAAGACTAAGACAGTCTTGTTCTTGGTCATTACTAAGACCATTGTGCATTATTTTATGCAAAAAATACGGCTTTCATTTCAAAATTTCAAAATGTATACAAACTTTAGTTTCGCTTAAGTTTTAAAAGCAATTCTATAGACACATATTTTACATACATTTTCAGTAATGAATCTTTTGGATCTTTTTGAGAACTGTTTTAAGAAATACCTGGAATATGAATTTCAGAGGCTATAACTTAAAAATGTTTTTATATGATCCGTAAGTCTGTACAACTAAATATGCGAATTTTTGATTCTAAGAAGATCGACTGTTACAGTCCGACAGACGCACGCGTAATCTTATAAAAATTCCACATTTCAAAAAGAAAAACGCAATCTTTATAAAAAATAACTTCATAATAATTACCCATTTGTGTAATAAATTACTTAATGACAGTAAAATTAATTAATCACTAATTCTAAACTCAATTTATTAATTGCGCTGATCATTCATTTGTTAAAGTACAACCCATTCCTATATTTTATTTTATTTTTCTTTGTCCTAATATCTATATTAGCATTTATGTGTATCATTTTCGTAGAACATCCTTCAAACATTGTGAGTCAACACGCCAAGCAAAAAAACCCAAGAGATAATAACATGAAGACAACACTTTCACATTCCATAAACGACAAACAATCGTCACAACAGACATGGATTTAGAATAATATTTCGACTATTATATCCAAACGGAGTCATCACTATTTTATATTAATTTTAACTGGGTTAGTTTTACTTTCCCGAAAGTCTTTAAAAATATTACGTAAACAGTTAAAAATTGTACATTGATTTATTACACATTTGACTGAAAATAAATGAAGATTAATCAACGTAAACTCAAAAAAATATATTTTACATATTGCGCACTTTTCAAATCATCATATCCCGCCTACAGATCGTATTTTAAAATAAACATATTAATTAATCACTTGTTAAAATTTCTGCATTTTTTACAACTAGAAATTGCAACGTATTAGCTTCAAAAAATTTGACTTGTGTATAAACAAAACTATTACAATAAAAAAATTGCATTTTGTAAAATATGCAAGTTATAACACCTGTAACTTTTACTATTAGAAATTACAAAACTCTCATTGCACATTTTGTCTGCGTTTCTACAAAAAATATCTCACAAATGCGTTTTTAAAGCTACCCAATTTATAACACCTGAAATTAAAAAGTTTTAGATTCAAAAGGGAGTTGAGAGTCCCTGTCCTCTTCTACCAAAATTTGATAACGAAATTTGAAAAGTATAATACTTGCATTTTTACTATCAAATGTTATAAAGTTTTAAATCCAAAAGGAAGGGTGCAAGGCACCCTTAAATAGATTTGACAATATACATTTTGTCTAAGTACGTCTTCTACAAACAAATTTTACAAAATCTGACAAGTGAATGTTAAATAACATACAAGTTAAAACACCTGTAATTCTTACTATAAGAAAAAAGTTACAGATTTAACAGGGAGGGTAAAGGACACACGAATTTTGAAAAGCGTGCAAGTTAAAACACCCGTATTATGAAAATATGGACACTGCACCGCCATCTGGTGACCATTTCCTGCCACTAAAGAATTCAATTTTCACAATCTAAATGTAATGTTTTAAATTCAAAAGGGTGGAAAAAACTTCACAAAAACACTGAGTTAGACATTTTGTCCCTGATATTTGCAACAAAATTGTAAAAATCTAACACATAAAGTTTGGATGAATGCAAGTTATAACACCTCTAATTCTTACTATCAGAAATTCCAAATTTTTCTTTCAAAAGGAGGGTAAAGGACACCCTAAAAAAAGTTTGACTTTACACACTTTGTCCCCGACTTGTTTAAACAAAATTATCAAAAAGTCATAAATTAATTGTGAATTATGAATAAGTAATAATACTTGCATTTTTACTATCAGAAATTGCAAGGTTTTAGGTCCAAAAGAAAGGGTAAAAGGCACCCTAAGGAAGAAGTGACTTTATACATTCTTTCCACGTCTTCCACAAACAAAATTTACAAAATCTGACAAATAAATTTTGAGTAATATACAAGTTACAACACCTGTAAATCTTACTTTCAGAAAAAAGCAAAGTTTTAGATTCAACAGGAAGGGTAAAGGACACCCTAAAAAAACTGACTTAATACATTTTGTTCTCGTCTTATATAAACAAAATTATTAAAATCTGAAAAATGATGTGTGAATTATAAGCAAGAAATAATACTTGCATTTTTACTATCACAAATTGCAATGTTTTAGGTCCAAAAGGAAGGGTAAAAGGCAGTCTAAAAAAGATCTGACTTTTTACGGTTTGTCCCCGACTTCCACAAACAAAATTATTAAAATCTGACGAAGGAATTTTTAAAAGCGTGCAAGTTAAAACACTCGTAATGTGAAAGTTTAGACACTGTATCGCCATCTGGTGACCATTTTCTGCCACTAAAGCTCTTAATTTTCACCATCTAACTGTAATGTTTTAAATTCAATAAAAGGGTAGAAAACAACTAAAAAATCTGTGTTACACATTTTGTCCCTGTCATTCTCAAACAAAATTTGGAAAATCTAAGGAACAAAATTTGAATATTATGCAAGTTATAACACTGTAATACTTACTATCAGAAAAATCCAAAGTTTTCGATTGAACAGGAATGGTTAAGGATATCCTAATATAAATCTGACTTTACACATTTTGTCCCCGTCTAGTATAAACGAAATTATCCAAATCTAACAAATGAATTTTGAATTTTAAGGAAGTTATGATACTTTCATTTTTACTATCGGAAATTGCAAAGTTTTAGGTCCAAAATAAAAGGCACCCTAAAAAAGATCTAGCTTGATACATTTTGTCCCCGTATTCTACAAACAAAATTTAGAAAATTTGACCAGTTAATTTTGAATAGTATACAAACTACAACACCTGTAATTCTTACTATCAGAAAAAACCTAAGTTTTAGATTGAAAAGGAACACTCTAAAAAAAATCTGACTACACATTTTGTGCCCATCTTCCACGAACAAAAGTATGCAAATCTGACAAGTGTTTCTCTTTAATTGTTACTACAAGCTCTGCAAGGGGGGAAGGCACTGATAAAGAGCTATTGTGAACAATATGCAGTAGGGGGTTGATACTTGAGTAACGTAGCTTTCTACTGATAAATAACTGCAGAATTGTGTTTTTTTTGAGACAGTCATCGAGTGGATCGAGGAAGAGGATGAACAAATGCTTTCAGATAATTGAGAATCCAAAACCAAACCTAAAAAAATTCTATGAAAAATGATGTTTCTGAATTTAGAAACGACAGAAGAAGAAAGCATTTAAAAATGAATTTAGTAATTTATACAAAACAGTTGGAATTTAATAATTAATGAATCAAAATAAACACATTAAAATGATAACAACTTATTTGAACCTTTTATTCCTACTACAAAAATTAAATATTTGTCACTTACCCTTTTTGTACCAATAGATAAAATATCACTGATTGCAATCAAAGTCCCCCACAAATGATGGTGTCCAGAGTTGTTCCTGTGGAATAATTTCCTATATTAAACAGTTATCAAAAAATGTTGAACTTCACAGTAACATAAACTAGTAATTTAAATAATTTATAACTATTTCTGAAACTGACTTCTAATTATATTATTAATCTATTCTCATTTATTATATTTACAACATACACATAAAATTTGGGAACGAATATACGAAGACCATGCTAGATTTCCATATCATGGAACCTTTGGTTTAATAATTGAACACAATTTACCATTACGTATATGATGTTGGTGATAATTTTGATATTAAAAGTGTTGAGGCTAAGTCTGTCCTATCCACTTGTACATTAAATTCGCTTATGCTAATAAATAAATAAAATAAGTTAGTATAAGTTAAGATCCATTTTAAATTATCTTAATTTTGAGCAGCTATAGTGTTTATATTATCATCAGTTTCTTATTTTTTAAAATAAATTTTAGAGTGTAGGGTTATCGAATGATTGAGAGCTTGATTTGGTGAGATTTTATCTGGACACACGTGAAAAAATGATTATGTTTTGAGGAAGTATAAAAATTACATATTTGCGTAGACTCCCACTACAAAGACTTCTTTATAAAAAATAAAATGAACCAAATGTGAACTCACGATATATGTATTATATACAATAACATCAATAATTGTGTTTTACACATTGTCAAGCGTGATAAGGAGTTTAAATGGAATGTATGTAATACTCATTGCAAATTATACTTAAGCTCTTATCTTCCATATAAAAAATTGTTGCTTCTTTATTTCAGAAATTTAATTTACATAGTATTTCTCTGTGGTAACTGAGTTAGTAACAGTATATCAAATACATCAATACGTATATAAGTATTATCACTTAATTGTATTTAAAATAATTTCGGGTAGGTAGGTAGGTGTAGTTATCGGTATCACTCCAGACCGCAGATAAAATGTTAGTCTGTAAAACTATTTAGTACCCTCGTCAAATTAAATAAATAATGTTAAACGTGTTTGATAAAACATTTAATTACACTGCTCGTTTCACAGAAGGCATGAGATCATAATTAAGAAAAATTTCAGAATATCCCTATTTTATATTAAATTTCAGGAGAAAATTGCTGACGGTTTCGAAGAAGTATTGCAATCGTAAAATTTCTAAAATAATGTCATAGATTTTTGTCAATATTCAATTATCTGATAAGGGGTGTGGCGAATGCTCTGCACCAGGACCCCCGATTGAGGGGACCTCGACATGATCAACAACTAAATTAACGTACTCTTGCACATGACAACTAAAGTATCTACATTTTATCATAAGCATACATAATTATTGTAGATCTGTGAATTTCGACAATTTTCAAACTAATTGTTGATTATGCGAGTATTTAGTTTTTGTTATTTGATTCGGGGAACTCCCAAGGATACCCATCTAAACTTTTTCGCCAATGGCTTTGAAAAGATGTAAAATACGAATTGTATTTACATGTTTGAAAACCAAAATGGCACTTTTTCTTAATTAGATAATTTTTACATTAGTAAATATTCCACAAAGTTTGTCTATCAAATTCATAATTCGTAGGTGATTATTAATCTAAATTAATGATACAATAAAGTACTCACAACAAGAATGCCGAATTCTTCCCCGTCATGAAAACCATGATTTTCACCGAACAAGGGCTCCTGCAATTAATATATCACATTTATATTTGCATGTATTAGCAAATTAAGAAAATAGTTATTGTCGAAACCCCTAATTGTGAAATAATCATCTGTAATGATGATATGTATTTAAATTGATTATTGTTAGTCGATCACTTCGGTCTATTTCTACACGAACAGGGAAGGCACAAATAGACAAATGCATTGATAAATTGATAGTAAAATGCTAAATTATCTTTTTTTGACCTTCATAATTAGTTCCAACTAATGCTGATAAAATACTTCTAACGTCTGTGTTTGTTACCTACACCATAGTAGGTATTAATGAATTGTAGTGTGTAAATGTCTAATACGTCTAGGCAACTAAGAAATAAGAAATAATATCAAATATTTATGTGTGTTATGATAACACACGATCATGTTATGGGCTATTTATTGATATCCGTTACTTACGAAGCAATCGAATTTTCAATTGACTTTGAAACACGTTTTTTTTTCTTAGCCGGTTTTGAATTGTTTTCACTTTACATTCATTTTTATATCTACATACATACAAACGGCATAAGTAAAAAAATCAGATAGATTACAAGACAGACAAAATTATTATCTATAAAGTTGATTGGATGTATCTACTGAAATGTAATTCATTTTTTGCTACTGTGCGTGTGCACATATAAATATCTTCATTAAACCACATATTAAGTTCGAGTATATTAAATATACACAAAGATAACCTTTTCTAATTTTACTTGTTTTTGTTAGATACAATCAGTTACATTATCTGTAACAACATGCCTCTATAAACAAATTGTTATTGTTCACTTTAGTTAAGTCTTTTTCTACTCGTTATAAAAAAATGTTCAGAAGCATCAAGAAACTGATTTATTTGGATCATTTAAATTAAACATTTTTACTTTAAATGGCGTAAAGGTAATTGTAACAATACATTTCTAATTAGGGCAACGATAAAAACTGAACTTGTAGGTATATACATATATGTAATAGTATTTTTAACGCATAACTGTAAAACGTAATATCAACATGCAAAATATAAAACTTTTATAGTAAAACATTTTATTGAACAGTATTGTACCTAATTGTTGGTTATTTCTGAAATAAATAAACAATATATAGAATTTTGTATGTATAATTTAGGAAAATTTAATTCTGTGTTAATTTATATCTGTTATTTAAAGAAATATCATAAAACAAACTGGGCTAATGATCTCACCATCAATAGGTCAGCATTTTTTCTTTTACTGAAAAAGATGCCAGACTAATAAACCGCCTCGTTTTTTCATTAAATTAGATCAACGCGTAAAGCATACTTAAAATAAAGGAAACTAAAAAAATACTTTTGGAAGTTAAAGACACTTCGCACTTAGCTTCTGTTGATTTATGAAGACTTTTTTATTTATATT